>NW_015091265.1:2441906-2575506 GCF_001431845.1 Calidris pugnax | reverse complement strand
GGGAGGGGGGGAGGAGTTTTTTCCAGTATATGTGATACTTTTTTTCACTAAGCTTTAGTGAAAACTTCAGTTGAATGGGAAAATTGTACTCTATGTGGGCACACATGCATGCAGAGAGGAAAAAAAATTACCAGAACATCATAGTTGAAATTTCAAGTATAACATTGCCTTTCATTACAGACCAATGGAGTATTAAACTTGTATTATTTTTCATACTTATTGCTTATTAACAAGTCTGATTTACGTGCCCAGTGAAGTCTTTTGTAAAAATTTAATCTGCTTTTGATCTCACTTTTGTATCAGCCATTGATTGCACATCCCTCATTATATTGATCATTTTGTATTCATTTACATCCTTTGCTTAAGAATTTTGTTTAATGTGATTATACCATACCTTTATAATTTTAACTAAAAAGTTAGAGGTTTGTTAAATGCATCATAAACTCCTAACCACTTTCTGAATGGGCTATAGGTAGGAAGGTATCACTACATATATGTTCTGTACAGCATAAAATTGAGAAAGTCATACAATGTATACTCTTGTAAATAATTAACAAGGTAAAGATATCGTGTTTAATAGTTGTGGAAGATATTAATGTTTATGAAGTAATAATAATGATTATTGCTCTCAGAATTACAATAGTAGCTTGGGTCATTTTGCATTCTTTCCTGCTAGTTTCCTTGACCCTCTGCCAGCTTGTTAGAGGTAGTTGCCAAGGCTTATTCGTGTATGTTAAAGCTGTGCTGGGATGTTACCTCCATATCAGCACTCCCAGCAAGACAGTCACAGTTAATTAATTAAAGTCTATTGCCCTTGAAGTCACCAAACCCAAAAAGAAAGAATAACAGCATTTGGCTCTAACATAAGAGAAAAAAAAAAGAGAAAAATGGTTGGATTTTTAAACACTGAGACACATGTTACTTAACATCAGATCCTGCAGAAGTTGGCATCTCTACCAAGACTCCTCAAAAAAAGTTTGCAGACTTGCAGAATAAAAAGAAATTGCTGTAAAAGTACATGTTCTCAAAACAAGCTGTCTAATATTTGGATGGATATAGTTAGCACAGGTTATGCATTTATCATGTAAAAACAACAGAATCACAGAAATGCAAAAGACATGTCTACTAGCTGCAGTATGATTGAAGATCTTCTGCCCACACTCAGATCTGACAAGGCACCAGCCAAATTCTGTCTGGGAGCCATATGGCACGCTGTTGTGGCTCAGAGACTAGCACCTGCCTCGTGGTGTCTTTTAAACTCTCTTCCTTTTTCACACAATGGCACATCTACCTACACCTGTCTGGATAAACACACTGTTCCATCATCTGGCCATAAACTGAGTCTCATGTCTGGGAATTCAGGTTTAGCACTTATACATAGGCATATATCTTTAATGTGCAACCATGGCAATTAGCCCTCACGATCTGTAATAGTTCAAAGCTGTGGACCTTTCCCCAGATTACAAAATGTAATTTTGAAGTGATAAATTGAGAAGGTGGCAAAAATCATAGCTGAAAAATAAGCAATGGCACATTAAACTTCAAACAGAAAAAAAATCTGTAAGTTTATGGACTTGGTTCACCATATAAAAAAGAAAATCTTTTGAAGAGAACTTACCTAATAAAACCACTGTACGTATACATCTTCATTGTTCAATAAATTACATACTTAATAATTCAAAAATAACAAAATACAGTTAGGGAGAAATAGATAGTGATTAGGCCATTAGCTTAGCATCCTTATCAGGCATTGGGATGGCCTGAATTCAGTTTGCTGCTTTGAAACAGACTTCCTAGGAAGTTTTAAGCAGGTTTAAAGACACAAAATTTCTTAAATCATTTAGGTACCTGGTAAAATCTTTATTTTAAGCTAATTTTCTGATTTCTGCTGCAATTAAGCGGTGTTGAAAATCCTGTAAGGTACTGCCTAAAATGCAGATATTTAAGTACATTTTATGTTAAGCATTTATCTCTATTCAGATGGAGTAACTGTCATAGAAGTCAGTGCTGTGTAGATACAGACTTTTTTTGATAATTCTATCTGAGCTTCTGTTCTTTATCACAACAAAAATCTTAAAAGGATTATTTGTTTTGCTAAGAAGTGGCAGAATTAGCTGCATTTAAAAATGAAAGTTAGCAAGGCACCCATAAAAAGGAAATTTTTCTACGAAATTCCTAGAAAAATAGGAATTGCTTGACATTTTGAAGGTAAGGACCTGAATGCAAGCTGCATTTGGCCATCATGGCATGACTGCACAGCCCAGGTTATGGTCAGAATATGGAAACGTTTACAGCACTCAGTCCAGGCACGGACAATGTGAGTGAAAGAGAGTGTCTCTTTCTCATTTGGGTACTTCATGTGGCACAGATCATTGTTGCTGCTGCTGAGATGAACTATATGAGTCAATCTTATTCTTCCTGTGCAGTTATTTCCCAATGTGCTTGTACACACATGTACCAGGGATAGAACCTAACATATCCATCTAGAATCCAGACATATGTTTTCTGAACACAGATGCTATTCCTATTTCCCAATTCACTTAACACTCCAGAGAAAGCATTGCTAAAATGTACATGAATAACAAAAATAGTGTTTCTGAAAGCAATTATCTTATCCTTATCAGCAAGAGACTTTATTTGCTCACAGCAGATTTAAAAGGTATGCCATCTAAATCCTGACACAATTCAAAATATTCTGTGCTGTGGGCTAAACAGATTTAATGCAACAGCTGGTCAGGATTTTTCATACTTCACAGTTTTTCCATGGGAAGATTTCATCTCATGATTGGAACAGACCAAAATGCTTTGAAAAGGTTGGACTCCTCTTAAAAAAAAAACAAGTTTCCAACCAAAAATAATAGAGAGATTAGTGCTTAGACACTGCAGTGGAAGTTTCCATTTATGCCTTGGTTGTGAAGTCTTAGACCTCTTCATCCTTGCTGCATATTATCAGATGTGCCAAGCTGACCTTCTCCCCATTACTGTCCCTGCTCTTGTCCCAGTTGAAGACTCACAGAGTAGGGTTGTGAATCTGAGTTTTCTATCTTGAGGGCCACTTACCTGTGTGCTGTCATAATCATCCCCATGTTCATACATCCTTGCCATGGTCCCAAAGCAGAGTTGGAAATCTTACCAATTTCAGCAGGAGGAAACTCTTTGAATAGCTATACATATCACAATTTTATGAAAATATAAATGAAGCCCAAAACAAGTATTTAATGGTGTAGATACTCGACCAATACACAAGCATACCTTTAGGAAATTTGAAAGTAGAAGGAATCAGCCAAACCTTTAATTAATAACCACTTTTATCATGGAAGGAAAGGTTCTTGAATCTTCTGATTTATATAGATTATTAAATTTTCCAAGAAATAAGAAAAAATAACTGTCAAATATTCATCTTCCTCAGCTTCAGTGTAAAGAGCTTAGGTAGGCAACACTGCAAAAGAATCAATAAAAAGTGCATTTTAAAATACTTACTGTTATAGTATCGGTATGAATTGAAAATTAGATTTAAAAAGGGAAGCAAAAGCTACACCTACTCTTGAATAGAATAATTTGAGGGACAGAAAAAGTTTATTTTCTCCTGCCAAACCAAAAACAGTAGGAAAATATATTCAGAATAATATTTTTTGTTTCAAAGAATGACATGAAAAGATAAACTATGCAGCACATATAACAATGCAGGAAAACAAACAAACAAAGAAACCAGACCAAAGAAATCATGCGTTTTACATGGAGAAAATGGGGAAAATACATTTTATTCTCCTCTGTAAAATTGAAATGAACAGGAACTGTGATGTGATTATCAGTTATTCAGACCTCAAGCAAAAAAGTTAATTTTTTACAAGTCTTGTATGATAAGCAGAAGCTTTAACCATTCATCCAAAACTGGAGTTCTGTTTTAGACAAAAACTATTTTTCCCAAATCTATGCAGAAGACTACTATGCTCTAAAGAAGACAAAATATATAAAGTGCTTTCTGGTTAGCCTGTCCCTCAATTATCACATACATCATACATTATAGTAGATATAAATTTCTCTGAAATCAGGAAAACTTCCAATCAGCTACACATTTTGGGGTATTTCTCTCGTTCACTAGAGGCAGCTTACAGGAATAGTCTTTAAGACTTCTAAATCATGTAAACACCAGCACATACTATTAAGAGAAACAGTAACTTCTCCATGGTTAAAATTTTATCCACCTCTAAAAGCAGAGTTCTGTTTCAGCTGCCATAGTATTTTATTTTAATAATTGATGATCCTGAATAATACAATATTTACACTAGCAGCATTTGTTTCCACAAAGTTTGAAGATACACTAATATATTAAGAAAATGTCTCAGTTCTTAAATGTTTTTTTTATGTTTGTCTAAAAAAAAAAATCCATTAAATCATTAAATGCACATAGTCCATGTTTCTTAAATTTGAGTGTGATAATTTGAGGGTACTATTATAGATCATAAACTCCATACACATTTGTGTTAGATCAAACTTTATTTTCATAGTCCTAGTATCTTTTTTTTTTTCCTTACTCTATTGTAGATTCAAATTCCCAGAAGACATAGTCTGTAAGCAATATACTTCTGAAATAATACTTTTCAGGGAACAGAAGAATCAGCTGCCAGCAAAATCCTGGCAACAAAATAATTGATAATGGGTTTACAATTCCCTAAGAAAGTCCATCCCTGGACAGTCATATAAAGAAAGAATTGTCAGATTTGTCATGAGATGAGTCACCCTGATCTATTGCAATTACTTGGATAAAATGTGAGTTGAATCAACAATGTTAAGAAGTTACCTTCACATCTGTACTGTAACTCTCCATCTCTCTCTTAAAAGACGCTGGCACCTCAAGGATAGGTGATCCAGAAAGTTACCAGAAATTTTGTTCCAAGGAAGGTAGGGACATGCAATGGCCCTTAGACTGTTCACTGGTAGAATGATGCTTGTGATGGCCCTGAGTGTGCACCCAGCGTGTGGCACGGCCATTGAGATGGTCGTGGGATAATCTTATATGTATGCTGCTAACACGATTAGTGTGTTCCACACATTTATGGAAGGTCTGACATCTGTTGGGAACTATTACCCATAAAATGTAGTGGTTTGTGGAAAGCAAGCTCCGTCCCATCTGTTGAAAATAACTATTAAATCAATGCCTGTTGCTCCAGAGAAAGGAAACACGGGAGAAGGTCCCTTTCTGTCCCATTTGCAGAAAAAGTATTTTTAGATAAGGAGTCAGCATTGAACAAAAATAATCTTGGAAATAATCTATAGCTCATTAGTAAAGTTGCTGGGGTGTGGCATGAAATTCACATTTTCACTTGGTATGAAAAATGTGCTAGTTGATACAGTCAATGTAAGATTTATGATATCCTTAGCTATTAATTTCCTTATAACAGTTTTGTAAATAATGTGATACTAGTTCATAGAAAACAAACAGCTCTCACATTAAAATTATAATTTAATTTATATTCTTATAGAATATTAATTAAATTATATTCATAATTAAGAAATGTAAAGGTAAATCAAGTTAAACAGCCAGAATTGTGTTTGCAGCTTAGAAAGCCAACTGTATCCTGGGTTGGATCAAAAGAACCATGTCCAGCAGCTCAAGGGAGGTGATTCTGCCCTTCTACCATCTCAGCCTGTCTTCCCTCATCAGAGAGATGCTCCAACCTTCTGGTCATCTTCATGGCCCTCCTCTGGACTTGCTCCAAACAAGTCCATGTCCTTCTTATGTCAGACGCTCCCGTGGT
Organism: Calidris pugnax; assembly: GCF_001431845.1. NCBI lineage: Eukaryota > Metazoa > Chordata > Aves > Charadriiformes > Scolopacidae > Calidris > Calidris pugnax. The sequence goes on along the minus strand of NW_015091265.1, from coordinate 2,569,747 downwards.
AGATGCGGTATTCGAAGTGGGATCTCACAAGAGCAGAGTAGAGGGGTATAGAGTCACCTCCTTCGACCTTCTGGCCATGCTTCTTTTGATGCAGCCCGGAATGCGGCTGGCTTTCTGGGCTGCCAGTGTGCATCGCCGGCTCATGTTGAGCTTCTCATCAACCAACACCCCCAAATCCTTCTCCTCAGGACTGCTCTCAATCCATTCACCGCCCAACCTGTATTTGTGCCTGGGATTGCCGTGACGCAGGTGCAGGACCTTGCACTTGGCTTGGTGGAACTTCATGAGGTTCACACAGGCCCACCTCTCAAGCCTGTCCAGGTCCCTCTGTATGACATCCCTTCCCTCCAGCGTATTGACTCCATATAGTTTGATGTCACTGGCAAACTTGCTGAAAGAGCACCGTATCCCACTGTCCATGTCTCCAACAAACATGTTGAAGAGCACCAGTGCCAGTACTGATCCCTGAGGAACACCACTTATCACTGGATTCCACTTGGACATTGAGCTGCTGACAGCAACCCTTTGAGTGCAGCCATCCAGCCAGTTCCTGATCCACTGAGTGATCCAATCATCAAATCTGTGTCTCTCCAGTTTAGAGACCAGGATGTCATGTGGGACAGTGCCAAACTCTTTGCATATCTCCAGGGAGATGATGTCTGTTGCTCTCCCCCTGTCTGCCAGTGCTGTAGCACATTCATAGAAGGCCACCAAATTTGTCAGGCACGACTTGCCCTTGGTCACCAACCACCTCATTATTTTCCATGTGCCTTATCAGAGGTTCCAGCAGGATCTGTTCCATGATCTTGCCAGTCACGGAGGTGAGACTGACCAGCCTGTAGTTCCCCAGGTCTTCCTTCTTGCCCTTTTTAAAAATGGGGGTTATGTTTCCCCTTTTCCAGTCAGCAGGAACTTCACCAGACTGCCATGACTTTTCAAATATAATGGAAATTGGCTTGGCTACTTCATCTGCCAGCTTCCTCAGGACCCATGGATGGATTTCACCAGGTCCCATAGATTTATGTCCCTTCAGGTTCCTTAGAAGGTTTATTTGTTATAATAAATGATTTTCTGTTATAAATATTGTAACATTTCATATTCTCATTAAAAAAAAAAAAAGGTCTTTGTCCTATGTGAAAGAGTCCTATTGAAATATTTTGTTTCTAAAACCATATTTTCTATCTCCTGTAACATTATAAAAATTCACTGCACACCTGTGTTTCTGGGAGACTTTCAGGAATGTGTAGAGTTAATACTTTGTGGTTTGCTTATATTTTGGAAGTTAATTTATTATGATGTGATTCAGAATAAACTAGAAAAGCATTCTAATAAAGGTTTTACCAATAAAAAGTCTACAGATGATACGCTATTGGTTTAAAAGATTTTTTTAGGACTTGGTGTTATAAAAAGTTCATAGAATTTGTTGGTGGAAAAAAAAGCCATTGTAGCACTTAAAATATAAAGTTGTAACCATAACAAACTTGTTCTTTGTAGTAAGTCCCTGTATTACCACTATACAATGTCTATTTTGTAAAGTTTTAGAAAATTATTTATAATTAGAACATATGTATCCAATTCTTTTGAATAATTTCTCCCTGAGAGTTTTTCAAGTGAAAGTTGCTAACTCTGTCAGCAGTCTTGTTATAATAAATGGAAAAATAACGTCAGAAGACACTCTGAAGTAATTTCACAAGTATTTCAAGTAGATTTTCATAATGAAGCAGAGGTTTACATGTAAAAACTGAAACTCCTTGGAAATTAAACCATTATTTGAGGTCAAGAAATGTAATAACAAAATAAGAGTTTCAAGAAGTGAAGCAAAGTTAGGACCTTTTCAAGTTCTATTTTAAGATTCCCAGCAATTTCTTCACCTAGACAAGAAATTAAAAAAAATATAAAAGAGAGAAAGGAAAAAAAGTGATTGCCATGCAGTAAGAAGCAATAGATAATTTAAGTACTAAAAAAAAGTTCATAAACAAATGGCTTCAGTTTGAAAAAAAAGAGAACAGCATTAAATCAGGAGGAAGGCTAGTAAGGGTAATGAAATTTAAAAGAATATATATATATAAAAAATAAAGATATCAAATTACTGCAGCATAGAAAAATAGTAACATGGATGTAAGAAAAAAAGATAGAATTTAGTTTATTCCAGAATAACAAACTTTCTCCCTCTCTCATGCAACAAGGTGGCTGACCTGATTTTCTAGACAAAATCAACTGGGTAGATTCAATCACTTCCAGCTTAGAGCAATTGACGTGGGACCAGGTGAAACACTATTAAAGAAGCTAGTGGTAGATTAATGTAGGAGGAAGTTGCGGGGATTGAGGAGGAATATGAAGACAGGTAAAAAGGAGAAAATTAGAAAGGTGGATTGCTAACCTTAGCCTCACCAAGTAACGAGTTTTAGATATACTAGTGATTTATATCTCATCAAAATATGATGATGCCATAAAGAAATAGCTGTACTTCTAGATAAATATGTATAAGGTGAACAAGAGCCATGTCAAACTTGTCTGAAAATAACTCTGGACACCAGTGTGCAAGAAAGAAGTTGAAACCAGAAAAAGTTTCATAAAATATACGTAGAGTTGTTAGGATGACAGAATCATAGAATCACCATGGTTGGGAGGAACCTCTGAGATCATCGAGTCCAACCTCAAAAAAAACACCAAAAAACCCCACACCAAACAAAACACAACCACCCACCCACAAACCAATAATCTCAGGCACTAGAGCCATGTCTACACGTTTCTTAAATACCTCCAGGGATGGTGACTCCACCACCTCCCTGGCCATGCTATTCCAGTGCCTGACCACCCTCTCAGTAAAGTAATTCTTCCCAATATCTAATCTAAACCTCCCCTGCCGCAACTTCAGACCATTTCCTCTCCTCTTGTCATTATTCCCTTGGGAGAAGAGGCCAACCCCCACCTCTCTACACCCTCCTGTCAGGGAGCTGTAGAGGGCAATGAGGTTTCCCCTCAGCCTCCTCTTCTCCAAACTAAACATGCCCAGTTCCCTCAGCCTTGAGCAAAGATCAGTCCAGTTTGGTTGTTTAGTCTAGCTAAACAAAGGTTAAGTAATGCAATGACTGCAGTCTATAAATACATTAGAGGTCACCTGTAGACCAGAAGAAGAGGTTTTTAAGCCAAATTTTCCTGATATAAGATTAGATGGATGTATACTATCCATGAATATATTTAGACTGGGAATGCAAACCAAATTTCTGCAGAACTTTCCAACAGAAGAATGGAGAAATGTATGTGTCAGAAACACTGATAATCTAAAATTTTTCAAAATAAACAGGTGTGATAGTCCTTCCCCAAGACAACAGTAAACTTAGTGTTCTCAAATAAAAACCCCGGATTATGAGTTGTTTTCTGAAATAGAAAATTCATATTAGTCAGTGGCTGAGCCTAAAGTTATAACCCCTCTAAGAATCAGCATTTATTGGTTAAAGATTCTTGCCACATTTGTTTAGAAATATGGCTATTGCATCAGATCCGAGTTATGGCTCTTCGGCTGAGACTCTAGGCAAAGCAAGCCTGAGATAAATCTATAAAAACCACATAGCTGTGAACTTTGTTAGTTCAGAATCCATTTTTGTTAAGCATTACTTCTACTCTCTTCCTTTCTTCCCTGGATCAGAAACCTTTCTATAACACACCAGATGAACTTGCTTCTACACGACGGACTGCATGACATGCTATACCTTTAATTAGTTTCCTGCAGCACAGGCAAAGCTTCCTTAGCACCACAGTGATGGAAGGACCAACAGCTCCTGCATGCAGTGCATCTGCTCTGTCCTGCACTCTTGTACAGTGTTCCCCTTTCTCTCTTCTACCTCCACAGTGCTGTAGAATTTATTGTAATAGCCAGCTGGATCAGCATAAAGCATGCACTTTCTCTTGTATGCATGCAATGCTGTTAAAATCACAGGAACTTCAGCATATTATCACACTACAAGCTGCAGTTAAAATACATTTATACAACAAATATAACATAAAGTCACCTCAGAAAAAAAACCACGTTGTTTTGGCATTAAAAGCTGCTAATTCTTTGAGAATTCATCTTGGAGATATATCATATTCAATTTAAATTAAGGAAAACAGAAACTGTATTTAAGACTGAACATTTTAAAAATTAATTAATAATCTAGAGTATACGAATTTCAATAGAAAGTGTCCACTTTTCACAAGCTCCTTCAAACATTATACAATAATATTTTATTTTTTAAATTACTTTATCTTCTAGGGAAATAACCACTTAGCTGTTTGAAGATCTGTTCAATATCAGAGGTTTTTAAGGATGAAGCATTAGCAACAGCTAATCTGAAAAGATATTAATAGTATCTTTGGCAATTCTGTCGTGATTTTTGGGAAGCAAGCTTCACCTTCTTCAAGAGTATCTATATATTAAGCTTTATAATAGCACATTTCTAATTAAAGCTTAGTATAATTTGTATTATTGGTAAAGTCTTTTACAAAACACTGATAAATTATTCCATATTCCAAGCTATGTTACTTAAATCCTATCAAATGTGACCTGAAAGTTATAATTTCAGAGGAAAGCATTGTGGATGTTTCTGAAATTCAAATATTTTTCTTTTCAAAGCGATAAGGAAAATCCAAGCTCAATGTTTACTGATTCAGACAATTTTCAGCCACTTTGCAAAAGGAAAAATTTTGACCTTCCTGACCCCTAAGAGATAACTATGCTAACTATTGCTATGGTTCAGAAGAGGCCCAGAAAACACATTGCTTTATACTCCTCATTTATCAGTAAGACCAGGATTAAGAAGACTGTTTATAAAAAACTGAAGATAAAAGCAATGCAAAATAAGATAACACAGTGGTTTGGAAAATCTTGTTTTTCTTACAAATAGCCTAGCAAATTGTTCTCTAGCACATTAATTAACAGTCGAACAATGTTTCATAAGCTCCTTATGAATACCAACAAGCAACAAAATTATTTTTAACATCAGAGAAACAAACAATGTCTTTCCTGTTTGTAAAATTGCTTTGTAGAACTGAAAGGATCACTAATAATGTGATTGAAACTTTTCTTATTTCTATTACTATTATCACAGAATCACAGAGTTTGAGTTGGAAGGGACCTTCTAGAGATCATTTAGTCCAACTCCTCTGCCAAAGCAGGCTTGCTTATAGCACATTACTCAGGACTGCATCCAGGCGGGTCTTGAAAATCTCCAGAGAAGGGGACTCCACGACCTCCCTGGGCAGCCTGTTCCAGGGCTCTGTCACCCTCACCAGAAAGAAGTTCTTCCTCATCTTTGAATGGGACGTCCCGGGTTCCAGCTTGTGCCCGTTGCCCCTTGTCCTGTCACTGGAAACCACTGAAAAGAGTCTGACTCCATCCTCCCTCAAACCACCCTTTAGACACTTATAAGCATTAATTAAGTCTCCCCTCAGCCTTTCAGCCTTCTCTTCTCCAGGCTAAAGATTCCCAGCTCTCTCAGCCTTTCCTCATTAAGGGAGATGCTCCAACCCCTTAATCATCTTAGTTGCCCTACGCTGGACTCTTTCCAGTAGTTCCCTGTCCCTCTTGAATTGGGAAGCCCGGAACTGGACACAATATTCCAGTTGTGGCCTCACCAGTGCAGAGTAGAGGGGGAATAATGACCTCCCTTACTGTTATAAGGCAAGACGGGAAAACACATAACTCCTAGAAATGCATCATCTTAGCCAGTCAGTAAAATTTAGGTCAAATTGGTAAATGAGTCTCCACCATTCATTATATCCTCCCACAGGTCTGATAGAAAACAAATATATTTTAGTGCTACCTTTAACTGTTAGTCAAGAGTATTTCCAAGACTGATTTTGAATTAGTGATAAATGGAAGATAGATGGAGTTAAATTTCTTTGTGATGTGAAGTCTGACTGTTTGTGCTGACTGGGATCTTTTGACAATTTTGTATTGTTATCTGAACTAGACGCCTAAAAATTTTAATCTGTCTATTTTTCTATCTATTATTACTGTTCCCATCAAACTGGAAAGGTTTCTCCATCTGTTAGAGCTTCTAATCAAATGCTGCATAAGAATCACTAAAAGTATCCCGGGCATTTTCAAAAGGAAAAAAGATGTCTTTATCTCCCTAATGGCAAACACTGAACAATTCGAAGGATATAAAACATTACACAAACCTTCAGAGTCACACACAACTGAGGGGGAAATTTCATCTTAATATCTACCTGACAATCAGTTAATGCTCTGAAACAGGATAACTAATTACATTTCTTCACTAACATTTTAGCTGATGTCCAATAATCATAGAATCACAGAACGGTTATTTAGATAAATACCAGCTAGATCATTGAGTTCCAATCCACCTGCCATGGGCAGGGACACCTCCCACTAGACCAAGTTGTTCAAAATGCCATCCAGTCTGGCCTTGAGCATCTCCAGGGATGGGGCATCCACAGCTTCTCTGAGTAACCTGGGCCAGTATCTCACCACTCTCACAGTAAAGAATTTCTTCCTAATATCTAATGGCTATATCATGGTTATTATTTTTACAAAATTAAAATAAAAACTAAATATCACTGCTACTCTTCAGTAGCAAACTGCCTCATTACATTGTCCATGTTTGTTAGAGCTGTTAATGGAGATTTTCCTTTTGTGTGAGGAAGGTCATGATTTGTAAGTTCTCCAATGCAGAGAAGGAAGCCAGGGGGAAGGCGGGGTGGGGTGGGGCAGAAATACCCCAAAAGGTGCATCTGTGTTAGTGTGAGTACCTTTGAATGAAACTATGAAAATGTTGTCCATAATGCAACCAGTCCACAGAGTAAGACTAGAGCTTTTTAAAATATGCCCCTGAGATGTGCACGACCAGGACATTTGTTCCTCTGTACCAACTGCTCTAGATCACAGTCTTGCTAATACAGACACAACCAGTATGAGCAACTGGAAGGTCCAGATTCTAGTCCATCGCAGATGTAACCTGAGTCAAATTTTTCAGGTCAAACTGTTATTGCTTTTTTTTTCAAATAAACACCAAATATATGCTGGATAGTATAGAAGAAACATAATCAACCACACTGAAGGCAGGGCTGGAGGGGTATGGGGAGAGGTTGGGAAAGGAAAGAAATTTAGCTATTATTACAGGAACAAAAAAGAACTACAAGAAAAAAAATCCCTGAGGGCAACAGCAGCACTACTTATCTAGAGCACTGTTGTTTTTTTTACTTGTTTAGAGTTTTTAGTTCTCTCCAACATTGTCAAAACCACTTACCAGGATCCTGTCTTCAAATTCACAGCACTTGTCACATCCCCAGCCTAAATATGAAATTTTAAACACATTAGGCTTCTGTCTGTTCTTGTGTAAGAGAAAATTTTCTAGCTCCATTTGTCACATTCAATAACCATAACCTAGAAAATGGAGAAAATAAGAAGTCTCATCTGAAGACATCATCCTGATGAGGTTAACCTGAAACAAGTGAGTCAGCAAGAAACATAGACAGATCATACATACCTGGGCAATTAGAGACCACACAATCATTGACTGGAAATCAGTTCAAACACAGTAGATGGAAAGGTATGACAGGGAAATTTTCTCTATAGAAAGAGATTTTTCTCTATAATATTTACAAAAATATTTAGTACTGTGATTTTACATTAAATTTATTGAAATTAAAACAATATCTCCACTGAGGTCTAAAGGTTTTGGATTTGATCAAGAATGGTGCTTAGGGCGAAAAAAATCGTCTATGGAGACGTATGTACGCTTTTGTGTGTGTGTGTGTGTGTGTGTGTGTATGCCCACTTACCCATGTATGTGTGTGCATGTGTGTGTATGTCTATGTGGAATCACTAAGGAACTAAAATGGATTCAGAAAAAAAATCTTTTTGAGAATGAGATGCCAAGGAACAAAACTCCTTTTTTTTGCAGAGACCACAGAGTGTCATTTAATGATGTTCTAGTATTAAGCTCTTTTTTTCCTATAGATATGGCTCAAAATCTATGAAGAAGCCTATGCTCTTAACATAGCATTGACTCTGGGTTTAGTTCAACATCTCAAATGAAAATAATAGTCACAGTGCTTTTTAAAAAATAATGTCCTCTAATTCCCAGTTTTGGACATATCAAAAAATCACACAATGATTTGGGTTGGAAGAGACCTTCAAAGATCATTTAGCCTAACCAACCTGTCATGGGCAGGGACATCTTCTATTAGACCAGGTCGCTCAAAGCCCCATCCAGCCTGGCCTTGAACACCTCTAGGGATGGGGCATCCACAGCTTCTCTGGGCAACCTGTTCCAGTGTCTCATTCCCTCACAGTAAACAATTTTTTCCTAACATTTAATGTAAATCTCTTCTCCTTGAGTCTGCACCCTGAATTTTTCATAAACTATACCTTTAAATGCAAGGTGAGAGAATTTTACACCAATCCTAATAAAGGTATTTATGACTAGAGTCACTCAAACTCTACCTTCAAGGTAAAAGCCAGGGAGGGCCCCATCATGGACTGACTTTGACTTCCAGGACCAGTCAATGGGCTGAGCCTTTCTTCCCCCCCATACAGATGCCTGTGGGTAAGACTTAGACTGTAGCGAGTGCTTCCTCAAGAAACTTAGAATTCTGTCTCGAGGGTTACTTTTTACTTTCATAGCCAGGCTGTATTGTTTGTAACTTTTTCATGTGCTTGTACAGTTAGCAATATTTTAACTTGCACATGTTTTTCAGACAGTGTATTTATCACTGGTAAACCATAAGAACATTTATATATGTTGCTTAAATAAAAGGCTATACTTAAGTAGCTAGCTGTTTCGGTTTCAGATTGAACGCGGTCAAACACTAGAGTGTGGTTATGCTAGTTCATGAGCACGACTAAACTGCAGGTGCAGTCTACTGTTAGTGTGAAATCATGATAGTTTAATGTATTAAATGTGACTGGACAGAAAGTGGTGAATTGGGCATCACCCAGAATTTAAACCTAGCCGCACCTAGCCTCCTACCTGGGTGAGGAGTGTTAGAGCGCAAAGGGGTTTATTTTCTGCCAAAACTATTTTGCCTCTTAACTCAACAGGAGAGTACACTTGATCCCACTGTTCATGTAATTGGTGAAGATATAGAAAAGTAATAGTTTTGAAACCTGTAATGACAAGAAATGTAACTATTGTAAACACAGATAGGGCTAGTATCAGGTGACTCTAGGAAACACTCCTAACGGCTGGATAATTACTGTCTTAAGAATACACAAATTACTAAGTTTTAATAAGTGGAATTACTGGAAATAAATGGCCCTAAGTGTGTCATCATCCACCTGATTCCTTTTATTCCTATTAATCCCTTTTAACATGGAAGTATTTTTAATTAACTATATATTCATTTTCAAACGCTGAAGCTTATTATCGTCAACCTCTCTGAATTTATATTCTTCATATCAATTTTTTTCCCACTATTGGCAGACAGAATACCATTTATGAATGAGACTCGACAGGATAAACAGAAGATATAATGGTACAAATGGAGTGACTGGACAAAAACCAGTTGTTGAGTATGTATGAGTATTCCTACAAGTTAGATGACAGAACAGTAACTAATTTTGAGTATACAGAAGAGATATAGAACATTAAAACAGACTTCAGCTTCATGAAGCTCATTGAAACCTGTGTTTAAAGTACTTGCAGTGACTAATGAGAAGTTAATCAAAAGAAATTATAAAAGCTTACTAATATTTTACTTTTGTGTCCAAAAATAATGTCCAAAGAAGCAATATCTAAACCACCTTATGAACTGCAGAAGTACATTAGCAGGGGGAGGTAAAACTTTTGCACAGTAAATAGTAACATGCACATTGAATCTAGGAATCTACTATGGAAAAAAAAAATTGTAGAAGATTATTCATCCTCAACAGTATTTCTCCTTTAGTTTCTGTCACCTCCAAATTTACTCTTCTCTATGCTTCCATTTTTAGTGCTTTGAGAGCTTTACATTCTATCATGGCACCACAAAATCAATTTTTCTGAAATAATACGACTAGAGACAGACTGTCTGGCTCTGGGTCCATGAGGTACTGTATTAAAAAAAAAAAAAAAAAGTCTGGTTATTTTTATTCAAAATGTTCAAGATCCCTGCAGAATCACTTTATATATGGGAGTACACAGAGATGATCTGAGGGTCTAGCACTGAGTCCTGAGGTATCTGTCCATATCTTTCCTTGGTAACATACCTAAGTCTCTATTTGTGCTGCCAAATGTAATTTCTTTATAGTATAGACATGTAATAACACAAACCACAGAAACCTGAAGCAGACAGAGATTCTAGAACTATCTGGTGCTAGAAATCCTGAAAATCTATATTTATAGAAACCAATCAAGATCAGGTCAATACAACCAGTGGAAAACATACATGTAAGTAAGTAAAACTTTAACCACAATTCCAGTGGAAAGTCAGATAATATTGACTCACACATAGAGATCCACAAAAATCATACAATGGCTAAGGGACAGGAGAAGTAGGAGAAGGCAAGGTGCCTTTGTTTGAAAAAGGCAAAGAAACATGGAAACTAATGTTGGATGCTTTATCTAAGCACAACTACTTTTACTTAATTACTTCTTCTGAGCCTGAATTTTGGAAAGTATCCTACGCCATTGCAGTCTAAAGGAAAAAGATGAGTTGGAAGACAGGAGCTTCAGGAATGTCTTGATTAGTCTGTGGCTAGCTAAGAGGAGAGAAAAAAAGGAGTGAAAAATTACTGAAAGAACAGAAGCATCCAGTCTGTAGTCAGCAAGCATTTTTCAAGACCTTCACTGGTGAGCAGAGTAATGTTTTAAAATATTTACTATTTTTTAGTGCAGATAATATTCATATACCCATGGTATGTTCACATATAAAGTCAAATATAGAAAAGCTATGGGAAACTAATAATTTGATTCTTTCTGATGCCTTAGGACCTACTTTCTTCACAAATAAAGTAATTATTAAAAAACATGTAACCTAAAGGGATCAAGAGAGTCCCTCCAGAGGCCTTCTCTCAAATCTCTTAAACACAGATAAGGTTCAAACTGTAGTTTAAATTATGGGAAAGCTGTATAAGTACTGAGTTCATCTCTTAATGACAAGAGGACAACTCTAAAATCAGCTATGAATATTTGCTTGAGAACTTACTGGATGAAAGGGTGAAGAAGAAACATGGCATACCTCACCTTTTTTTCTCTGAAATGTTAAACATATTTCACGAATCTATGGAAACTTATTTTATGAAGTTTTTCATAACAGAAAAATACCATTTTTCTATTGTAACCTTAGCAAATTTATAGACATGTGGGTATTGTACAATGACTTCTGTTGAGCAGAACAGAGTCTCTTAGGAGTGCTAAGGAAGAAGCCCACGCTAAAAAATGTTTGATATATAGTTGTCACCAACCTCTGTACCATTGTCTGAACCATACTGATGAAAGCTGAAATGGATAAAAGTGACAGCATTTTGTCTATATATACTTCTGAGATTTAATGACCCTGCAGAATTTTATATGATGGAATTCCTGAAGCACAAAATTTAACACTTTTGCACAATATTCAAAAATCAGATAGGCAATAGCATTTCAAGGCAAAATGAGCTCACAGACTCATTTCAGTCACATCAATAGATTCCCACATCTTGTGTTTAATGCAATCTGTTTTGCATTCTTTAGTTGCCAGAACTTTTCATTTTAGAAAGTAAACTATTATAATGTAGGGACACCAGTAACATTCCAGTGCAGCCTATGGGATAATACAGTTTGTTTTTAAAAATTACAAAGCATTTAGGCTTTGTCTCACCATTTTTATGCTTCGAATTTGTATTTTTGATCTATGGACTACACTAAAAACTTAGCTGGGGAAGCCCTTTGTAGAGATTATGTGAGTGACTGCTGCATTTACGGCTCAGTCAAGCACTAGAATGCACACCCTTAAGACAGATACATCAAAGCTGTGATTATTCAATCCACCAAGGTGCAGAAGAGCAAGAAAAGTATGTGGGAGAGATCTCAATCTGAGCAAACATGATTCCAGACATTTGTATTAGAAAGCAATTTCAGTAGGATAAAATAAAACAAACCATTGGATATATCTAACCTCATTTGATAAAATATAAATATTTCATTGTTGTGTTTCTGCAAAAGGAATCTTACAGTCTACCTATAAACACAGTATTTGTCTCTGTGAAATTGACGTCTTAACACTCCCCTCACCCTAGTTAAATAAATGCAATTTGTTTTGAGAGTGAAAAAGGTACTTTAATGTTTTATCATAATATGACTGTAAGGATTTTTTTATTTAAAATTGCTGATTTTGCATGCTTGATCCCCACAGAACATTATAACTTGCCCTACATTAAAAGATTCGATTTCCAAAGTGTTAGAGATTCAAAGTTTCAGACAATGACTGAAAGAAGAGAGTTGCTACGTGTGTCCTTGTGTTTTTACAGTGTGATATAAACTTAGTATAGGTAAAAAAGAACAGAATTTTGAAGAGTAACAGGTTTCTCTGGATTTAAAAAAAAAACCCCAAACAGTATTTGAAAACTCCATGACAATGATTACACTTGTGCATATGGTGTACTCAGCTGTATGGATATCAGAATAATTTTAGCACCAAAATAAGCTTTTCCTGAATCTTCTTTCAGACAGATTTCTGCTGCTAAAGATACATCAAGAGTACTATTAACATCAAGAATTATGTATTACCCAGTCAAAGCTGTGATTGGCAGGAGCTACCAGAAATTTTAATACAGGTTTTAAATTTGCCTTAAATGTTGGTATAATTCAGATTTAAAATACCTAAAACCTACTTTTCAGTGCAGAGGATGACTGTTCTTGAAACTTACATTAAGACAAAGCAGCACTCTTCATAAATTTACAAATTTACAAAGATTTAAATAGTTTTACAACACTGTCTATAATTAACACTAGTGAGTTTCAGAAGTTTATTTTATCAATAGAAAATTGAGAGGCAATGTATAAGAATGAAACACCAAGTCTGGGATGGAAAGAAGACAGCTATATTTAATTTAAATGTGTTAACAGCTGCAACATCTGGAAGGCCTAGCACATATAACGAGTAACTTCCAGATGCTGTAGGTGTGGTATACTGTGAGTGAACTTGGCAATGTGCATGATGAAGTGAATTATACTCCTACAGCAGATTCTTGATGAAAATTTAAATGAAGATTGGATGCAGACTTTTCAGTATTGTGTAGCTTCTATGGAACAAATCTATTACAATGAAAAGGCCAAGGTACTCATTGACTTCTTTGTCGTGGTCTTTACTGGCAAGACTTTTCTTTACCGGTCTTACCTTTCACAATGTCAGACCCCTGAGGCCTGGAGTTAGGAAGACCTACCTCAGACAAATACCTCTCAGTTGAGTTTGTCTACTTCAGTACGTATCCACTTCCTATTACAACTACTTTCTCTGTTAAGCCTTTGTCCAAGCAGAGTAAGAAAACCAGATATAACTTCAGACATATTTTTCCAGAAATTGATATCTATCTTGGACAGTTTAACTACATAAAAATATACACCTTTAATTTGCATGGGAGTTGGAAACCCATAAGCAATCCTGTGCCTAGACTAAACATGTTTATTTACTCTAAAATAACAATAAATGAAGCTAAAAATAATAGTTTTAGTCTGGAATACAGGATTCTTAAGAATGACAATAAGCTCTGATGGATTTATATTCTTGTCAGATGCATCTTCTTACTGAGTCTCTGGAACTGCCTACCAACATGTCATGATACAGAGAATTGTCAGCCAGCCAATATGAGGAACCAATCAGAGATGGAAAAAATTCTGGTTTTCCACCCACAAAACAGATCGCTCACTCAAAGTGAAAGACTACTTCAAAGTACTAAAGACAGCTCTTTAAGATTCACAGAAGTATAACAAAGAGCAGACGTCTCCTTTGTTGAAACAACCATGCCACAGGAAAATATGTATCAGTTGAGGGTTGTAAACTAGCATATCTGGCTGCAAAACTCAATGTAAGAGGTAAAATTGTTCTTTGGCTGATTATTCAGGAAATTCTATGAGACATCGGTTAAATATATTTATAGACAGAGTTGGAATGTTCTAGTGTTGCTAAAGCAGGCATTAACTTTATCCAGAACATGACAAAACCCCCCAAAACCAAAAAAAACACACACACACAACACACACACAATAACAAAACACATCACACACAACAGCCCACCGCATCACACCCACCCACAAACCAATAATCTTGGGCACTAGAACATGCCCTGAAGAGACATGTCTACACGTTTCTTAAGTACCTCCAGGGATGGTGACTCCACCACCTCCCTGGGCAGGCTGTTCCTGTGCCTGACCACTCTCTCAGTAAAGTAATTCTTCCTAATATCTAATCTAAACCTCCCCTGCTGCAACTTTAGACCATTGTCTCTGGTCCTGTCATTATTCCCTTGGGAGAAGAGGCCAACCCCCACCTCTCTACACCCTCCTGTCAGGGAGTTGTAGAGGGCAATGAGGTCTCCCTTCAGCCTCCTCTTCTCCAAACTAAACATGCCCAGTTCCCTCAGCCTCTCCTCATAGGACTTGTTCTCCAGGCCCCTCACCAGCTTGGTGGCTCTCCTCTGGACACACTACAGCAGCTCAATGTCCTTCCTGTAGTGAGGGGCCCAGAACTAAACACAGCACTCAAGGTGAGGCCTCACTAGTGCCCAGTACAGAGGCACCATCACTGCCCTACTCCTGCTGGCCACGCTATTCCTGATAGAGGCCAGGATGCCATTGGCCTTCTTGGCCACCTGGGCACACTGCTGGCTCATGTTAAGCTGGCTGTCCACCAACACTCCCAGGTCCTTTTCTGCTGGGCAGCTCCAGCCACTCTTCCCCAAGCCTGTAGCGTTGCCTGGGGTTGTTGTGACCGAAATGCAGGACCCGGCACTTGGCCTTATTAAACCTCATCCCATTGGCCTTGCCCCATTGATCCAACCTGTCCAGATCCCTCTGTAGAGCCTTCCGACCCTCAAGCAGATCAACACTCCCACCTAGTTTGCTGTCCTCTGTGAACTTCCTGAGGGTGCATTCAATCCCCTTATCTAGATCATCAATAAAGATATGAAACAAGACTGGCCCCAAAACTGAGCCCTGAGGGACATCACTGGTGACTGGCTGCCAACCAGATATTGCCCCATTAATTCCTTTTCATGGAGGGAAAGAACAATATTTTCACCAGTGTTACATTTTCCTGCAAGTCTTTACGTGTCTTGGCTTCCTCTTGTAGAATTGGAAGTCGGTCCTATTTTAAAATAGTTTCATTCTATATAATATTTTATGATAATTCACAGTGTAATTGTGTAGCTAAAAGCATCCCCTTACATGTAGTTTTATAACTTTTTACTTACAACAAAGCACAGTTACAGGAAATGTGGATACAAGAGTTCCCAAGAGTCATAAATCCAGCCCTTGACTGGATAGACTGCATATCTATGAAATAGTAATGTTACTATATTTCTTCATGTCTGGAATTTGGGTTCAAAATTATTTATCAGAAAATATCAAGTACAGTTTCCAATTTCAGATATTAAGTTGAACAAATAGGCATGAAGATGAACAGATTATGAACTATAAACCACTAACAGAAGTAGCTCTCAAAGGCCCTTGAGATAAAGTGAAAGATGACACTGGTATTAAATAAAAGAAGAAGGAATTATTTTTTTCTGTGGTTGAATTTAATGTGACCTGTCAATCTAGTTATGAAGAGACGATTCTACAGTTGGTGGCAATTCTGCCAGTTGGTTTCGTTTTTTCAGATTCATGCTACTTGATAACAAGTAGCAGAGGATAAGACTAGTGAATATATGCTACTGGGTTTACAGTGACAAAAAAATATGGAGAATTCAGTGTGAATAGAATTGGTGAGAGGTTTAGCTTATTTTGCTTGTACAAGAAATGCTTACTGGCAACATGGATTCAGGTCTTATTCACAAATTCACAAAAACTATTCACAATAGTTATTGATTTCACACTGTTTTGTTCCTGAAGAGATGTAAAACATAGTGCAAAGCAACTAGTCCTACTGGTAGTCTCTGGGTAGGCATAGAAGTGTCAAAATGTTTTCACAAGGAGCAACAGCAAATGGCTGAGTAGGAGATGTTTGTGAACGCTGCACATAGAAAAGTCCTGAATAATTCCAAAAATCATCTTCATGAATAGCTGCACAAAAGGCTTATATGCAGCTTAAACAATTATAAGAGCAGTGGCTGATTGGTTTAGCAAGGTTGCTGATGAAAACCTTTACTCCAGGATTAATAAATGCAATCCATGTAAACAAGAAAACCAGTATTATACTTCCACTTTGATTTTCAATTTTAGCATACCTCTAGAGTTTGTCACTAATTCATAACTGTTCAAAGACAGGGTTGGGGGACTGCAGGGAGGGTTGCGGAGGGATGAAGAAATTGTTATTTCAATTTCTTCAAGAAACTGACCAAGCATGGTTTGGTCTAACAGCTCTTGCCTGAGTTAGTGCAAATGAGGATTCAGTCAATTTGATCTTCTAAACTGACTAGAATCCAGGCAGAGACAAATGAAGTACCAAGTTTTGAAGAAAGAAATTGAAAAATACTGTGTGAGTTAGATTTTACAAGGTCTAGAAACATTATTCAGGATATTGGAAATGAAGGTTATTAAATTTCTGTCCATACACCCTCTGATCAAGCACTGTATTAGTGAAATGTTAGTTTACGATTGACCAACATGCCCATTATGATTCTTGTATATACACATATATAAAGGCCTGACACCAACAGGAAATGTGAACTAAAAGGTCTGTGATACCAGATTTTTCTGCAAATCATTGCCTAAATAAAGCTAGAGGGAGTTCAAGGGACCAAAGGATTAGGGTAGGAGGAAGACTTAATTTTATAAGGATTGAAATAAAGTTTTTGTAAAATATTATTTTATTAATGTTGTAAAGTTCATATCACTTACAAGTTTAAAACTTAATCTTATGAGGCTGGAAAATAATATGTTATTTCTAATGAGAAATAAACAATAACAGGGGGATAACCATCCCACATATTTAATCAGGAAGTCTTTCAGTAATGGAAAACATCAAAAGCTTTAATACTTGGGATGAAACATCTTGGTTGATTCATTTGACCTCATTCAAAGGCCTTACATGGGGGGGGAACCCTGGAACTGCATCAACCAACTATCCGATTAGGCATGGAGCAGAAGTTTAAAAGCTTTGACAGTCAATACACTGCCAGGCAAAAGTCAGAGGGGGTTGGAAACTGGCAGGTTTCTCCATCTAGGAAGCCAGCAATTATTTGGAATGCCAGGTATACATATAAACTATTTTTTAATATGTTCTCTGCCAAGCAATTTTGTTCAGAAAAAATGAATCCTTCAATTTGTGCAAGCTGTCGCACAGACTTTGACATTGTCATGGTGTTTCAGAAAATAGCCTAAGTATTGACAGAAATTGGATCCTGCAGAGAGAATGGAGGAATTCAGAGGTTGCTGGAGAGCTCAAGGGAGACTTTAAGGTGTGATTTCAAGTAGAAATGTGTTTACCAGACTAGTAAATGGGTTAATAGAATATGTTTTAAACAAGCACAAAGCACTGGTGCTTTCTTTCACCATTTTTATAAAATAAAAACTTTTGTCAGTATGGCTCAGACAATGGTACAAGAAGTTGGCGCCAATTACACATCAAACATGTTTTAGCATGAGCTTCATACCGGACTAACCATGTAAATTCTATCATAAATATAATGCTTTCTCATTCCATGTTCACCTAATGTCATTCTGTGAATTTATAATGATTACCCAAGACCATCTTTTCTTTTATTCTACTATTTGATTCCTCAGGTACAGATAAGACCTACATGTTAATCACAAGAAGCAAATAAGATGGGCTTATTTACAGGATTGCTTTACTTAAGGTACCATTAAAGCTTCTAATAGAAAAGAAGGCAGAAATGCTATATTTATTTCCCTTGCTCCGTTTCCTTATCATTCAGAAATATTCTTTGTTTAAAAATAGTTTTCTGAGGATCTGGGGATCCTTTTTCACAGAAAGTTTTCCATGACTTTACAAATAAGAATGTTTTCCTGAATATTTCTCAGAGCTAGCTTTTTCAAGACAGATCTTCACTTATTCTCTCTGCTACAAAATCACAATCCCATAAGTCATTTACATCTCGTTCTCTGGTGATCTTCAAGACCCGCCTGGATGCTCCTGAATGATGTGCTCTGGGCAATCCTGCTTTGGCAGGGGAGTTGGATCAGATGATCTCTAGAGGTCCCTTCCAACTCTGACAATTCTGTGATTCCGTGATTTAATTTGTACACTATTTCTCAATTTTCTGGTGACAGTCCTAGCGTGATGCAAAAGCTCCAGTCTCCAGGTAATTCTGGTAAAAGACAAATTTTAGCACCAATTGTTGAGGACCTTCTTAGATATAAGAGGTATTCCCAATAAAGAATGTGAGTGGCAAGATTATACTTACTTAATCTTGGATAAAGCATAGAAAACATCCACTGATAATGGTGAGAATCCTGTCTTAGAACGAGAGCAGATAAACATGTTTTTTATAAATGATATTAAGCATTCTTTGCTTATTATTGTCAAATTATTACAACAGAGCCAAAGAATGTATGAAATATGTAGCACATGTATAGTTACAGAGAACATTAGTAACACTGGTGTTAGGGCATGCAAACAGTTATTTTTGCATACCTACTACTAGGTGTGGGAAACTGTTAAATCTGGCACATAAGACAAAGAAGGCATTTATATCTGTGCAAAAGGCACAGCTGGGGATGTGAGGGATGTCTGGGTTTTGCAGGCAGTTAAGGGTCGACTATGTGAGACACAACTAAACTTACCAGATAATTGGAGGACTTTTGGGGAGGTAAATCTCACAAGGCCCATAGCATCTGTATTTATGTACCAATAACACCTTACACAGTGACATGTCATGTCATGTCGTAATATCATAACTGATATGGTAATGGTATCAGAAATGCCAAATCACAGAATCACAGAATGTTCATGGTTGAAAGGAACATTTGAGATCATTGAGTCCAACTACCAATAAATAAATAAATAATAAAAACCCCACACCACATGCACCCACCTGGGTATAGATCTAGTAAAGCTAGGATGAAAGGGGAAAAAGTAATTAGGGGTGCATTGTTTATTTGGGAGGAGACAAGATTTGAGAAAGGAAGGGATCAAGCTGGTTAGTTGAGCAACAAGAACTGGAAAATAGAAAATGAAGAACAAAAATGGGCAGTTCATTGTGATTAAGCTGCACGGTCTGTTCTGCTTTTATGCAGATGGAAATACAGACATTGCTCTGTGTTGATGTCTGTCTGCTTCTCTGACCAGGGTTCTGTGGGGCTGGAAGGAGACCCACTGTTTTAGACACCAGCAAAGCAGGCTCCAGTGGGCCAAGAAGGAGAACACTCCCAGATTGCCAGGTTTTGCCTTCCTTCAGCACACAAGTAGAATGACTTATCCTCTGTAATGCTGTTACTCCAGGCTCAGCAGAAGACTGGTTTTCAACACAGAGATGAAATCCACATATAGGTTTCTGAGGTATATATATCTGTATGTAGCGAGAAGTTTTAAATCTGTCTTTTAAATTACAGTGTATAAAGCAGTACTGGCATTAATCTTCAGCAAGAGGATGAAAACTGTAAACTACAGTGCCCTTTCCCTAACTACAGCACCATTATTAATGATGTAAAAATATCTACGCAGTACTCTAAACCTACTGACTAATGTGTCAGAGAAATAACAACATTGCAAAGGAAGAAATGCATTAGTGAAAAAACAAATTTCTGTTTTCCTGCCAGACAGTAGAACAGCCACTGTAAAAACATTTATAAAGACTTGAAATAAAATAAAAGTATGCTCTTGATATAGTCCATTCCTGAAATAGTCTACCTATCTGATAATCTCAGAATGCGAAGCCAATCTTTACTCAAGTAACTTTCCTGAAATTCACCATGACCCTTCTTTCCTCTTAGGCACGAGGTAAAAGAAACATTATAGCGTGCAAAAACATCAGATTACCAAAAACTCTCATCAGCTGTATGTAAACACAGTAACTTATCAAATACATGTATGACAACTACTGCAGCTATTGTAAATACGGGTATTGAAAAGAAAGTGCAGTGTGTAAGGCAAATAAAAGAGATGCATCTGCCACAAATACGTTATTCTTACATTGCAAATATAAAAGATAGAAATTGTTAACAATGAAGCTAAGCTAATTAAAATCTCAAAACTCTATCAGTCAACAGCCAATTAGTGGTATATTGCAGATTTTCCTATTTAGGGAAGTTTGCAAATAAAAACAAACAAACAAAAAGCCCCACCACGCAATGCCCAAAAATTCAAACAAACCAAAAAAAAATGAAACTATTTTCTGAAACAGAATTTAAAGTTATTAACTCTATAAGGCAGAAACTCTACAATCTTCAAAATCAAAATCTACAATGTGGAGCATGAAAACTTATTTAGGTCACCAGCATATAACACTCTTTCATGTCAGAAATAAAACACAGACAGTGAGAGTTACTACCCCAAGATAAGCAATTTAAATAATACAGCATAACAAAAACCTAAATCATGTTTATAACTTGGCTATAGAGCCAAAACTTTAGTTTTCCTGTTCTTATAACCTCATTGTTCATTTGCAAGTCTTTAAAACCATGTTGCACAGACATAAGTTAATTTCTTAAAGCATAAAAGCGCCAGCTTCTTAATTATTTTTGGAGTCCTCAGAATTGTGCCTCCCCTCCTACCGCTGCGCAGCAAGACACGAGGACAATATATGCCAAAGTACGCTCTTTCCATTTTTCTCTTACTGTTTCAGAGTGCAACTCAACTCAGTATGGTAAACAAACCACCTTTCTCGTGCTTGCTTATCCTTGATATCCCTAAGAAATGTATATTTCTTCCTGAAAGGAAAGATTTTCCTTATCTGTATTTACTATTTTCCATTAAGCAACAAGTTAGATTAAAAGACATCCACTTTTTCCCTATAATTCTCTGTAATTTAAACTATAAATTTTATGACAGCAACCCCCAAGAGCTGATTCAGTACCATAAACAGAAAACATGGCAGAGAGATCAGCAGGACCAAAAGGAAGCAGAAGATGCTCTCTGAATCCTAGCAATATCCTTGAGCAGACAATGAGGGTGTGGTCGCTCTCAGGTTGATATAGATGGTCTCTTCCTTCACGTAAGTGCCTTGCATCTAGCTGGAGTTACAACTAGCTGTTGGTGCAGAACTAAATCCAAGATTTTGTCAACTCTTAAGAGCTGAGGCTCCTAAGAGCCCTTCATATGTCAATACATACCCACAGAAGTATGAAGAGGATGATCAAGTCCACTCAGATTTGAGCCACTGTCTCAGATATTTCTCTCCCTGCACTGGAAATAGAAATATAATGTGAACGATGTATTATTTTAGACATCTCTGATAAATGCCGTAGCAGATTATTCTGGGCCTAAATAATTACCGTACATCAAGTTTTAATGAATATCCATCCTTAGAAGAAAGAAAAAGAATCCCCCACCTAGTCATATATCCACTAAGAATGACATCAGTGCATACAGTTCTGCCTCGGAGCAAGAGGATGGACATGATGACCTTCTGAGGTCTAGGCCAGCCTTATTTCTTATGGTTCTGAAAAATAAAAAAATTAAAATTATTTTTTTGTCTTTGCACATTTGAATTTTCTCAGATATTGATTTTGTATCAAAATTAGCTCTTTTTACATGTTTAGGCTATTACTACTTTTTCAAGACATGTTATTTGAGAATTTAAAATATTTTGAGAATTTAAATATTTCATCTCTAAAATATGCTCACAAAGATGGACATTTTCATTGTAATTACAATGGCTTTCACTCCCCTCTCTTTCAACATTCATTCAAACAGTACACACAATTTGACTTTAGATTTGCATTGGGAAAATAAACAAGAAAAAAAAAGATACAAAATGAAAAGAAAAATATTCAGAAATACAAGTAAATACTTCTTGTGCCTCCTGTGTAATCAATCTACAGTTAGAGTATTGTTCTGTAGTTTGGGGCCATCTGGAAAAGTGTATATGATGATCAATATGGGAAATGTATTAAAAAAACATCAAATTAAAAATATAATCATGTTGATAGAGAAGAACGATTAGTACAAAAGCTGTGTTAGCATAACGGGGAAAAAAAAAAACAAAAAACATTCAGACTTCCTTTACACTAGACAGTAAGAAATAATTTTCTTGTCTTCACACAGCTGGAAAGCTTACGTTTTCCTATATTTTCAACGGCGTACATGATCAACATTTCTAACACAACAGTAAGACAGAAATGTTGGATTGCATCAGTGCAAATGTTGAACCTTAACAATTCTGAAATCATGTTTCATTCATTATTTTTGTTCACTCATGAAAAAATAAAATGAAATGTCAAAATGAAAGAATTTTAAAACTAAAATACATTGATTTAATTAGAACCTTTTTTCACAAAACCATTTCTTAGACGTGTTTTTTTAAAAAATACTCTTTAAATTTAGAGTTTTGCAAAAACTGGCCTGCTCTAGATTTTCCTCATCTCAACAAAACAAGGCTATTATCATACTATAGGTTCAGGGCTGTTCTATCATAAGACTGGGATTTCATAAAGAATGTCCCAGAACAACACAATGAATAAAATGAGGTACACTGTGCTGCTTTCTACACACACTTTCTTTATTTAACATGAAAAGCACAGAACCATGTAAACTAAACCAAAATGCTATGTAAATGGCCTGTGAGAAATATTCAATCTTTTAATCTTGTACAAGATCCACATTTTTCTATTTTTCTTCTCTCTTTTCAAGTTGTACAGTGGTGCAGGTATTGCTACAGGACTTTGATGCTTCTTAGGTCAGATGGGAGTTTCTCCATGTCAGATGATGAGCACACAAGTAAAAACAAACTACAAAATAAATATTAAATTTGCCTACCTATCTGTTCCATTTGGCTATCACAAGCATGGACTGAAACACTGGTGCCTGAAAAACTATCTGGTTCTGCATGGTTATTTCTCAGCCTTTGGTGATCCCTCATATTTTCTCCTGTATGAATTTTTCTTGAAGCCATATCTACTTATCTCTGAATATTCCCACTTTCTGCACTCCAAAATCTCTTGTACATTCTATTATTTTTCAGATCAAGAACATCTTTACATTGTTACCAAAACCTGTTACGGTATACAAAGCTAGTACCAACATATCCACTGTGAATCTTTCTTTTCACCTCAAAAGCTGGTAAAAGTAATTATTTCAAAACTTACACCCTTTCCTGAATATCTCAGTCATTTTTATTGGAGCTGGAAACAACAAACTTTCAGAGCATCCGGAACTACTGAAAAGGTTGTTTAAAGTGACTTAGAGATAGATACAGTTTTCAGGTCAGTTGTTAACACCTTTGCTCAGTGACAATGTTTTGATTTATGTGAAAATATGTTTACAAACCACTTGGGACAGGTGGCATCATTAACTGTTGGGACAAATGCAACAAAAAACTGTTGTCCAAATATAACCTCGAACATTATATTAGCTTTATAACAACCTTATGTAATTACTTCATCAATCACATCAGGCAACACCTCAGTTTTCTTTCGTTCTGTTTTTTTCTCCTATTGCCACTAAAAGTATGTTAAAGAGGCAACACATACATGGGTTACACAGTTTAACAGTAAGAAGATTCTAATAGTTTATTGCCTGTATCAGTCCCTGTTTTAGTAGCAACACCTTTCCCTTCAGGAAAGCTCCTTCAGGAGCTAAAAAAAAAGCCAGATTTTTGCTTTAGCAGTATTATCATGCAAAATATGACTGCAACACAGGTTTACAGCACGCTCTGGGGATCTTCTGGCTAGTGTCAGGCTGATAGGCGTTCACAGCAGAACAAGGCCGTGCAGCAGTGCTGACTTGGGACCAGACACACTGCAGCCAGCAGGATCGTGTCTGTGCTTTATTATGAAGAGGTGGCTGCTGCTTAGCTCTGGAGCAAGAAACCCTCCCACGAGAAAGAGCCTCTGCTACGGTGGCATTAACGTGTCCATACGCCACCATGACAGTGCAAGTAGACATCTTTCCATTTAAATACGTCTTTGCAAGTCAGAGCTTTTCTTCTTACTTTGAAATAATATAAATATGCATGTCCATTAAGGCAGCCAGCAATGTATGCTTGTCCTTCCTCTTTGTGCTTCTGCATAGATCTTCTGCATCTGTGGATGCAACTTCTTTCATCAAAAGGGGCCAACCCAGCCCTACTGGGGAAAAAAGTCAACAGAATACAGATATCTGTCAGACCCAATTAGGAAGATATAACACTTCTAAAGTTAATATTAACATGAGGACAAAACAAACCCTAGCAGGTGCACATAAGAACAAAAGGAATCAGAGCTTCCCAACCTGTCCTATTATGTGACACTGATATGAAAATGCTTGGGTTTTCTTTAAAGTAATAACAGGCCTCTAGGAGAAATTCACTTGAAGTACAATTTTTGCCCAATTTTAAACAACACAGCAAATACACAAGCCACTGACCTGAAGAATAAAGATTTTAAAAGTGCTACACTGACTATTTTTGTACTCAGCACCTAAACTGGAAAAATAAACCAAACCAAAACACCAAAAAACCAAGTTTTATACAGTTTTACTTTTAAAAAGATTAAAATAAAATCCGAATTGAGATTTCATGCTGTCTGTAACTAAAAGTGCCTTCTAGGACATTGAAAAGAATTTGAAGTGAATTATACACCTTTGTTTTACTCAGTAGCCTAGAGGTTAGTACCCTTACCTATGACTGGGAAGACCTGAGCATGTTTCTTTCTATGCATTTGCCAATATCCACACCTTTTATCATCCTCACAAATGTTCTAGGCACTCGGGAAGGTCTCTTTCTTTCCCTTTTTTTCT
Source organism: Calidris pugnax (assembly GCF_001431845.1). Taxonomy (NCBI): domain Eukaryota; kingdom Metazoa; phylum Chordata; class Aves; order Charadriiformes; family Scolopacidae; genus Calidris; species Calidris pugnax. Next base: position 2,544,787 of record NW_015091265.1, on the reverse strand, counting down.
CTTGGCACTGGTGCATGTGGTACACTTCTGAAACCCAGTACAGAAGCAAGGACTGGTGTTTCTGAATGGAGTTTCCTGCATCTGAACCTGTGCAGTTCTCTTCAGGGGGTTGCTGCATGTAGCCACCTTCCCTGAAATGAGAGCTCAGCTGCACAGAGGGGGAGATCGATAGGGCTAGGTGTTCGAGTAGTATAAAATCCTTATGTGGGAAGTGTAAGAATAAAGAATGGCAAGAGAAAGAGCTGGTCAATCCTGGTAAATGTTTTTTGCTGAGACACAGTGTAGGAGATTACAGACCTACATACACTGGACCATCCAATCTTATTTGGGAGTGAAGTACTCCAGTTCCAATATTTAGAGTAAGCACACAAAACATTTTAATGCCTCTGTTCTGGTATCTACAGTACTTATTAAAGAGATTATTTGATAATAATTTTAGCAGAGTACTGAAGAGTCAGCAAGGGGAGGGAAAGATTTATTTATGAAGCCTTTTTTTCATTATAATTGCCTACCAACTCCTTATGATATTATACTTCTACTTCACACATTGCTATTAACCTCTTAAAACTCTTCCTTTTTAAAGATTAAATATTCAATAGTGACATTAGTAATTTGAGAGGTACTTTTTGGAAAAATCAGAAGTTTCCTTTCCAATTCAAATAAAATATATTATCTTCCAGAAATATTCAAATTAGTTTCCAAAATCCTATAGAAAATTTAGGACATAGCGCATTGACATTCCTGGAAAAACACTCCAAATCACATACATGCTCTTGAAAATTCTGTTCTGTCTTTTTCAATATGTGTTTGCAAAAAACCAATTCCCCAAATGCTAATTCCAAGCTCCACATCTAGTTTTAACATTCAAAATTTACCATTTTTCTTGTACTTGCTATTTACATAAATTAACCAGCCGAAAGCAGAAGTAACATCATATGACTTATAAAACCAGTCAACACACTCTGAATTATGAATATTTATGGGAAATTCTTTGTGCACTAGACATGAAAGAGAAAATTACACATAGAAATTAATGAATATTTGTGAATAACTCTTAGTGGTGAATTTTACAATCCATTTGCAAACAACATGTAAAAGAAGAAGAAATGAATGTTAATGAATATTAATTAGCACTCCTTCTTTTCTCTGACATACACACACTCACTGTGCTATTCAGTAAGTAGTGTAGTTCCACCAGATGGCAAAATTTGGTTCACAATATGGGTAGCAATTCATATTCATATTCACACAGAGCCACATGACAGCGTGCTCTCAAGTAGCGTGTTGAACAGAACATGTATATATGTTCCAACTACAGTAAGAGACGTCAAAATATAGCATTAATGTATTGTTTGAAACTGCAAGACTTTAGGTTGTGCTATTTTTTGAAAAGGTCATCCAAACTGTTGGGCATGTAGGCATAAAACAGAATTTTTAAAACAAACTTTGAAATAGCTTTAAGCCTGACAATATGTCAAATTATCACAAAACTTGCTTAAACTCTGGGGAATATTTTCATTTAAAATCTGTGCTTTTAAAAGCATGTACACCCTGACTATTTCATGTAATCAAAATTATATAAGCAAACCATCTCAGGTGAGCAGGCATAGAAAATAATCTGTAGATCAAAGAACGAAATAAGAATCTGCAGGCTAAATTTGAAAACAGTTTAGGTAATGGGAATCTCACACTTCTGATAAGAATATTTCATTAGTATTTTCTGTACCATTTTCTATCCACAGGTAGCATTTGTCCTGTTTTCTTTATAACTGGAAACAAAGATTAATAGAAACTATCAGTGCAGCATGTCTTTTAACTTTTGTTGCGTTTTTTTCTGTATTCAAACTGAATACTACATACTAGAACTACATAAACAGTGGCTGAGCTTAGTCTGTGTTTAGCCTGTTATCTTCTTGTTTCTTGCCTGAGGATATCCAGAAAGATCACCCATTTTTCTAAAAGGGGTAGTAGTTGCATACCAAAATATTCTGGATTTTAACTAAGAATGGAAAGCCGAATGATCTTTTTGTTGCAAAGGGAGGCAACTATAGAAGCTATAATGTATTTCCACTTTGCCAATTTGCTAGTCTAGAAAGAGCCGAATAATTTCCTGAAGTAAAATGCACAGCGATTTTGATGAATTCACCATTGATGAAGACTTTGAAGATAGAAAAAAATAGTCTTCTGTATCTCTTGAAAAAGTCACAGATACAAAAGTAAATCCTAATTAACAAATGCAGCTTTGGGGTCATCATGCAAATTGTGTTGTTCCCTTTTAAGTTACACTATCATTTACCATTATGGACACATGTAATTTCGTAGAGAGAAGACATACCCTTGGTGCTCATGCCTAGCCATGCCAGTAGCATTGTCCCTCTCCTGATCTCTCTGTGCTTTTGTGCGTGGTACCATACCTCCAAATGGAGGCACAGACTCCTCTTCTTTCTCTGGATGTGACAACAGGAGAAGAAGTAGCTGACCACTTTGGCCTCACTCTGATGCAGACTTGGGACATGATTAGAACATGACTTGCACAGATGATGTTCCCTCATTTTTTATGCAGCTTCTGGGTTCTGCAGCTGAGATATTGACCCCAGAGGTGTAAGACTTAAGTTACGTCTTAGGAGTGGTAAAAAATGAAAGTCATCCATGTTTAGAGCTGTGCATGAAGTTAATATATCACAGCCACCTTTTCTGCAGTGAAAAACTTCCCCATTTTTACTTCAGTTGTCAGGTTGACTCCCTTGAGAACCCATGACAAGCAAAACAAAACATCCTATTTCTGTTCAATAACATGTTCAATAAAACTAGAAAAAATGACTTTTAAACAAACAGTTTTCATATATACTTGCTTTTGTCTAATTTTATGTTTCACTACAAGCTCTTAGAAGATTTCCCTCTTGAATTACAGGAAAAACTCGTATTGTAGGAAAGCTTTTGATACCTGCGTGCATAATTCACACATTCTCCTGCCTCTCCCAGTGAGACTGACTTTTGTTTTAGGAAGGCAGAAATGGGTAACAAAGGAATCTTAATCTGTGAAAGCCAGGACTCAATCATGTCCTATTCCAGTTCCTAACCAAAGAAATTAATTTTCTCTTCTTGCTTTCAAAACCAATAGGATTACACCACTGTTTGTCTTGTTGTTCCCTTGTGCTGTGTGCTTGCAGTTAGCTGCACTGTGTTTTATGTTAGAAACTAGCATTTCACCAACCATCTATCCTGTGTGCTTGTGTCTCCGTCATGCCCCTTCTCAGGTCAGGCTTAGTTTCCCCAAATGACCAGTCAGGTTCTCTGGTAGAGCATCTTCAGTGTCTCGGAGTGGTCAAAGGCAAGATGCCTAAATAAAAACCCTGAGAAATTCAGGTTAAAACAAATACTCTACTGTCTGAAATCTGGGATACATATCACCATCAGCATAGCCAGATTTTTCATCTTCAACATTTATCAATAATCCCCCAGTTAATGACATCTGTACTGGGGTGAACAAAAGAGTCTTCATTTCCTACTAGATCTTACAGGTCTGATTCTGATCTTTTAAATTACCTTTTTTTAATGATCTTTTAAAGAGCCAGTGTAAGTAAAAGCAGTATCTGACATACAATCTCCTTTTGCAGACTCAGTTTGACAACTATACTCATCAGGTTCTTTTCATTACTATTAGAAGAATATTTAAAAAAATTAAAATGCAAGCTTTAGTTCAAGAGATGTTCAAGGACCCCTAAACTTCTGCATGCTAGGGTGAGTACTGTGCAGACACCAGGCATTCTGGTGGATGGGACTTTTTAAAAACATATTGCATCACCAAGAAATAAGAGAAATCCATATAATTGGATAACCTCAAGCACAAGAATCAGGATCTGAGCCTAGTCCTTCTGTCAAGCTCTCATTCTGACGTTACCAGAGTCAGCAGAGCTAATGAGCAACATGCATTGATGACCAAGAACAAACTTTCTAAGCTATTATTGAATGCTAGGATAAAATATTTGTATTTTTATTTCAGTGACTGTTGCAAGGACTTGGATCTCTCCTGAAAAAAAAGATGAGTATTTTAGCATTTGGGGAGAAAAGTTCAAATTACTTTATTTATTTAACCATTATCGTTTAAAAAAAAAAAAAAATAAAATAAAATTCTAAAAACACACATCATGGAACCTTTGCAACTTCTAAGAGATGAGTACAGAGTACAGGGAAAATGTAGGCTTTGAACAACCACAGGCTATATGATGTAATAAATGTATCATAACAGCCAACACTTCTGAAGTGTTTGAAGTTTTCTTCATTCACCTACCAATTACGAAGACAGATGTGAATTGGGATCTCAGATTATAGCTCCAGAACAAATGATACAGAAAAAATTGAATGACATGGATTTTATTCTTCGATGAAAAGTGCCATCAAAACCCAAAATAATTAGTGAGATCTCACACTTCTGAGACTCAAAGTGGAAATGGGAGATGAGGTAGCAATAAATATAAAACGTAAACTAAGGTGATAGTAACCCAAAAAGTAAATTACATTTGCAGCATATTTAGTTGTTGCAGTGCTTTGTGTAATCCATGTTACCATGGTGAAATATAATTTTAGAATTGAAACTATAAAATCTCTTTAAGTTCGGTTTTCCCCAGAACTTCAAATATTCCTGAAACTTTTCTGCAAACGTCTCCCTGCAGCATTTATATTTCTTAAAATCTTTAACGCCTACTATGCTAATATGATTGCATTTATTTTACTTTGTGGGGTACATTCTGGCTCATATTCCAGTACAGCATATATTGAAGTCAAAGTGTCTTTTATCCCTGAAACTATATATTTATTGTTGCATTAGACAATTACTATTTCTCACAGAATTAAAGCTCATCTACAGATTACATTAACCATTTTATTTTATATTGAATGACTTCTTAATATTCAAATTTTTATGTTGTTTCATTGGCCTCTTAAAAGCCATTCTCACTATTAAAAAAGCAAAATATAGAAATACAATGTTTGAACCATTAGCTAACAAACTATTAGAATTAGAAAGAAATACATCTGATTTTTAGTCCAGCCTACACCAAAATACAGATCTCTATATGCTCCGAAAACATGACCACGTGTCTAGTAGTACAGGAAATGCATGATTTTGGGATGTTGTTTAAGCAAAGGGAGATGGTTAAAAGACCAGATGTTCCATGTCGTCCTCCTAGTTTCACATATCTGGTCAAAAAGTATTCATTATACAATAATAACAATTGTGATTTCCTTGTACAGTTAACAGCGGAAAAAAAATGTTCAGAAGCTCTAAAGTGTTCAAAAGGAGTAAAAGCCAGTATAGTATTTTCAGAGCCTGTTTTCTATGCTTCTACAGGACATGTACAGAAAAAAATACAGGAAAAACATCATCAGACTCACTCCTGAACATTCACACAACCCGCTGAAGACATTTGTCTATTTGACAAATTCGTAAATTCCTGTATTTCAGACCAAGAGACAGAGATGGTTCTATCAGATCTCTGGTCCAAGGAAGCACAGGATCACACAGTACCCCTAGAGCTAGGCAGTGTCAGAGTTGTCAGAGTTTATAGCTCGTAATCCACATTAGAAACATGAAACAGGCAGATCACCTGGAGTGTAAAACACTCCAGGTGTAAAATATCTGTTTTTCTAACTGATTATCTCTTAGGAGCAATTTGACATACAAAGCACACAGCTCAATATGCTGATTATGCTATGCCCTTTGCAGATACTGCTTTGCAACTGATGTAAATGAGATTGTTGACAGATATGCTACATTGCATTAGTTCATCTGAACTACAAATAAAAATGTGTATTCTCAAAATACATGGGACATTTTAAGGCACTGCCATTCAAAATGCACAGAGAATGCACAGGCTGTAGCTGCAGATGTAATACCTTAATAAAATCCCACAGCACTCTTTGTTTTGTGCACAGTCAATAACTGCAAAATGCAGTACTTGTGGAAAGTGTTGCTTTGCGGAAGTAGGAGCACCTCTCTTCTCAGAAATGCTCCTTCTACATATTCAGTTACATATACTGAGCTTTGTGATGAACATAAAAGTTTACATAAAAGTTCAGTGTAGAACCAACACAGCTAAAAATGAATTAGCTGTATAGTTTTTCTATATATTTATATATATATTTCCATGAATTGTGAATCCTGCCACAAATCCTCCAACAGAAAATGAAAATACAAAAGTAAAGCTGTGTTCTAAAGACTGAACCATTGCATGAATTTTCTTCTTTCTAAAGAAGAAATTTTTATGAAAAGAAGTTTATTGTTAACCATGGTGGCTTACAGTTCAAGCTTGTTATTAAAGGAGAATGAGAGCAAATTCAAGTCAGGCTATAACTTACACATCCTTTGGATGAATTGAGGGCTTTGAATTTGAACCTCCTTGATTACAGGAAAATATCTCGTACCATTGAAATTCTCTCCTGGTCTGTTTAATTTTAATAGACAGATGAGCAACTGAGACATCAGGAGCCAGAGTTTTGATAAATGCTACCCAGCAAGCCAACAATGATGGGAAGAGAAGTAATCAACCAACTATTCTACAACACAGATCCAGTAGTGTTTGCCTGAAAATGTGAAGCTTTTTATAGTATTTTTTCCATGGTGGTATTTCACAAAAGTATCAACAAATTAAAAGGATGTTCTTGTATGTATGACACTAAGAAATATTTAACAAAATTGCATTTGCACTGAGAACAAAATTCAATCAATTACCACTCATGTGTCAGACTGGACCAGTTCAACGTAATTTGCTCTTGCTTTCCCTCTGCATTTTCTTTCCTCGGCATTTCTATGTAGTTATCCTCTAGATAGAAAAGAGAAAAGTATTATAGACAAAAAAATCAATACTGGTAGGGACTACAACATTCTCAGTGCCTACATACTGGTATTTCAAGATCACGCAGGCTTGTTCAGGTTATCAGAAATATTATGGGCGAAAAGTGCATGTGAGTACTGTGTGCACATCTGGGTATAAAAATACCATTTCTGCTACCTATATTTGCACTCATTTTGGAGTCCAGTTAGTATTTTCCCTAAATTCAATCCTTAACATTTATACATTCACAGTCAATAAATTTTGAACATTTATCATGAGGATGGAGAATTCAGAATGCTAAGATTTCAATTTGTTTTCTGCTGAGCCAAGGCTTTTTATAAAAACAAGAGCTTGCAGAACTCTTCTGTGCAGTGTTAATCTTTCACACAAATAATGACGAAGACTAAATCAACATCTGAATTTTGAGACAGTTTTAAGAGTCACCCAACAGAAGCAGAAACAAATATTAGTCCCTGTCAGAAAAACACACATTTTCTTGGGCAGGTATTTAGATTATTTTAAAGTGATCTTGAATGTGAAATTACTTATATGCCCACAAATGCTGCACAGTAGCATTTTCAAAAGGCTATTAAAATTCATAGAAATCTCGGATTTATGTATCTTATAGCTGTTTCAGCTTATAAAAAGGAACTCAAGGCTATTTCATTTAAAGCTTTTTTGGTCTGTTCCTTTGGGTCAGGGCTCTACAACTCTTCTTTTGATGCTTGTTGCCAATTCCCACATATTTCCACCCTTAAGAAGAGCGGCCTACAATTTTTCCTCCCTTCCTCCTTCACCCAGTCCTTTCCTGAACTCAGTTTACTAAGAAAAACTAAAGAATTCCCCAATCTCCTCTTTCAGGCTCAGAACTGAGGTCTTCTGTTCCTTGATTCCCTCTCTTCCTGACAGGGTGGCAAACACTTTTTTTATCTCTGTCTTTACACATAGTACACCTGTCAGCTACATTAATACTGCCTTTGAAGGACATGATTAATTACCAGTTTATAAATGTAATGAGTAACTCTACACTAGCAAACATCAAAAAGGTATGAGAAGAGGGGAACACAAACACACAATCAAGAACAGCAACAGATTTTAACAAAATCAGTTTCATTTCAAGATTCCACAAATGTCTGAAACTACCAGGAAAGATATAAAATTCATAAGTGGAACAACATATTTTTGATAAGTCGCAATCATTTTTTTTCATGCAGAAATCAATAATACACATTTACATTTATACTACAGGGAAACTGCTTTTTAGTTCAGAAGCAGACTGATCACAGATCAGGAAGAAATTTACTATGAGGGTGGTGAGGCACTGGAACAGGTTGCCCAGGGAAGTTGTGGATGCCCCATCCCTGGAGGGGTTCAAGGCCAGGCTGGATGGGGTCTTGAGCAACCTGGTCTGGTGGGAGGTGTCCCTGCCCATGGCAGGAGGTTGGAACTCAATGATCTCTGAGGTCCCTTCCAGACCTAACCATTCTATGATTGATTCTATGATTCAGATTGTCTCGTGGTAGTGGTGTTAGCAATTTCCCTAGACTTTCACTTGTAAAATGGAAGTCCCACAGCCTTCTTTCCACTACTTACTCTGACAGGGAAAGACAGGCAAGCATTTGCCAAAGGAATAGGGTGTTCAGTGTTTGACAGAAAGATAAAATGTTTCTCTTTCATGCGTTTTCATTAACTTGAATCAATAAAATGATACAAAGATCAACTATTTACATAGAGAGTGATTAAAATGAAAAATTATAAAAATATGATTTGATTGCAGTAGTAAATATTTTGATTGCCTCATACTACTAATTAACATTGCATATTTAGCCAGTATTTTGGACTGGATTACATTCATATCTCCTGGTCTCTTAGAAGAATAAATACATGAACATAACCTACTTCAAAAAAAGCCAGAACTGACTTGTGACAAATATTAATATTTTCTACTTAGCCTTGCAACCAAAATTAATTCAAACAGCTTATTGTTTAGAGTGAATAAGCTATGATTTCCTCAATATTAATGTTTATTCCCAGAAAAATAGCAGAATGGACATACGAATATTCTTTAAGAATGACAGATGTGATAGAAATCACACTTAAAAACTGATAGAAGGCATGCAGTGTACCAGTATTAACACGCTTAAAAGGCAGGAGAGAAAGCATATCAACATTACTGCTTAACAGCACAAAGGAAGCTGTATTTTCAAATACCAGCCAAACACAATATATTCTAAAATCTATTAAAGGTTCTAAGTAAAAGAAGTTAAAGCTCATAAATAGTATTTTCTACATAATTAGATGTTTGTTTTATTGTATAAGAAATGTACTTTCTTGCTTTGAAGATGGTTATTTTTAGACTATCAAGAAAAAAGCCCAATGTTTAACTGAATAAAAGCATGCCTATATTACAATCTGCTATTCACCTGCTGACATGGTAATAAAACAAGCATATGCTTTCACCCCATTATGAAACATTAAGTGCTTGGATGAATGACTATGAGAAACAAACTACCCTCAGTGCCACAATTACGGATTGAGGAAAATTCTTAGGGCACTCTACTCACTGAGCTTGGCCTTTGAGTGAAGGTCATACTTAATCTCCAAATATCTTTAGGAGAGATGGTAAACATGATGAAGAAAAATCCCTGTGTGAGTCCAGTACTCTCAGACCAGGTTCCTTTAGCTATTCCACGCCTGGAGGGTGTAACGTTTAATATCAGATTTACTTATCTGAAGACACCTGATGCTACACAAGATTCCTTTTGTTAGTTCTCTAGTTTTTATACTTTATATTGGACTGAGACACGTGTTCACCCTTCCCACGCTGGTTTGACCACCTTCTGGTCCCCTTTGTTTTGAGAAAAAGTTAGCTTCGTTGCAACAACTGTGCTCAGTCACACCCTACATTATTCCCTGAGTTTCAGTGGTAAATTGTCCTTTCCCTTGTCCCTTGATCCTCCTTCAAATTTAGGGATTTACTGGGCATTCACTTTCCACCCCTTAGAGTTTACTCAGTCAAAATTACCAAGTTAGCAAAGGCATGGAAAAATTTAAGTTTGTTTTTTTTTTTTTTTTTTTTTGAAATAGAATCTATTTAGAGTTGAACTAGAAGAAAATAATAAGCTTTTAATGAGCCATATCTTATAAAGAGTCTGCAGATTTTCCATCAGTTGGGTATTTGTTTAAACAAAGGTTAGATAGTATTTCCAAAGAAAATTTTCTAGATCATGACAGCTATCACAAATATCCGTTTGCCTTTTTAGCTGACGTGTATACAAAGTTCAATCAAAACTTTGAAACTTAATAGAGGAAGTGTACAACTAATTTCTTAGGTAATTCTAAGGGGGTTTTGCATGCAACTGCACTTTATTGCTGTTTTTCATTTTCTACCATAATTAAGCTTTCTTGTACTGGTAGAAGAAGAGTACCTTAAGATGATGCAGATAAAACATTATGACTAGCAAAAAAGCAGAGTAACTGTCTCAGTACCTTGGATCCTCCAAAAACCACTGTAGAACAGTTTCTTGTGTCCTTTCTCTTCACTCTAATAATGCTAGAGGGAAGAAGAAGATCAGAGTGTCAGGCACAGGATTCCCTACTTCACCTTCTGATCCTTCTCTTCAAAGCATGAGACCACACAGAAGCAGCAATATCTTTTCAGACAACATAACAGGGAAAAGGGTTTAACACTGCTTAAAACATTTCCCCCAGCTATTGAATTAGGTACTCTGTCTGCTAAAGTGCCTAGATACATGAGTTGATCCTGCTCCATTTCTCTCTGTAATGCTGCTAGCTTACTGATAGAGATATGTTACATACTTCAGTATTTCTTATAGAAAAATAAATCCTATTTTGTAAACCTAGCCACAGAGTAGACATGTATCATACATTTCAGTTTTCTACAGGTGAAGGATGCTTTTCTCTCTGTCTTTCAGAAAAGAACAGGATGACACTGATTTTGTTCATATTCTCTACACCTCTTCCACACAATCATATAGTTTTGCTGGTAATGAGTAGGCTGCTCTTGCTCTAATTTGAGATGGGGGGAAAATGAAAATGCAGATCCTAAACATAAATAGCAAGTATTGTAATCTCAATGTTGTCACTCAAAAAGGTTCACTGCTCATAAATGGCCAATAAATGTAATACATAAAAGCTGGTGCAAAAACATTGCAGACATAGGACAAGGTGAAGCATTCCAATTCATTTTGGCACCACCCAAAATATTCAGCTAATGGTAAGATCTCTTCTAAATATGCTTGCATGGCCTTACCTATAAATGTTCTTCTACTCAGTATCTCCAAAGACATTAATAAAGAAAAAAAAAATGAATTAAGGTAAACAGATTGGTCAATCCAATTTGTTTTGGACGCCATGAAGATAGTAATTTGGAAAGAGAATTCCTCTCAAGAATTCACTGTAGGTAGAAAAATCACAGATCGTTCTTATTTAAGAAAGGAAGTCTAGAGAAAACTGGATTTCTTTTCAACCACTGGTTTACATTTTTATAAAAAGCTCTTGAAATTAATCAGGACAGAATCTGGGTGGCCCTACTTTATCTACTCTAAAAATCTATTCCTATGTGGAGGATAGGACATGGTTCTACAGCTTTTAAAAAATTCTACTAAATTTCTAATGCAGAAATACGTCAATTTAAGAATGAACAGTTTTCTTGTTATTTAATTCTACATGCCTTTAGCTTTACTGAGATATATGAGGGCAAAACCCTATCTGTCAAGACTTTCAGCCGTACTAGGCTGAAGACATACAGTACGTAAGTCATTAAAACAATATTCCTTTTTTTAGCAGAACATTAATGTACAAAATAAATTATCAAAATAATTGATGTGAACTTCTATGATCTACTTGATAGTATGGTGACAGTAGGACATTAGCACTACAACATCACATTGGCGTAGGTTTCAGTAGTTGCTATGCTTTAGATACCCATTATGTTGCTTCTTTTTGGGTCACAAGAATAGCTTTACTGTTGTAAACTTCTCTATAATTTTTTCACTAAATGGTGTCACAGATTCAGATTTAAACTTAAAGCACATTATAGACCAGAGTCATTTGTCATCATCTAGGACAGATTGTTATTAAACTACTGCTATTTCCATTAAATAATGCTATTCGGCTATGAAGGCCTACACAATATGAATGTAAATACATACAGCTTGCATCATTTATCATAATAGGCATTACAATGAAGTAGGCTACTAGTTAGCTATTTACTTATATTTAGACTCTGATAGGCTAACCACTGAAAAAAAGAAAAAGAAGTGCTCCTTTCTCTCATACCTGCAGCACAAGAGAACAGATGACACAGAGAACAGCCATCCCCTGAGGAATCAAAATAACTAAACATATGTGGGGCAAGACCAGGACAAAAAGAAAAGCACTTCGCAGAGAATAACGGAAATTATTCTAAATATATGAGTTACAAGTACAAGGTCATTAGTGTCATTTAGAATAAATCTCCTTGAGAAGTAATTGCAGTCCTATACATCCATTTAGGATAATGAGAAATGGAAGACTGCTATTTTTGCCTCTTCCATTTTGATTTTTCTTGAAAGATACTAAAAAAACTTCAAAGTTTTTAACTAAGTGCCTTGATATGCTGTGAAACAGTACTTTTACTAACAACCCTAACCTTAACCTTTTTAAAAATAAATAAAACCCCAAACAAAACAGAAAAGTAGGATTTAAAAACACAAACACAAACAAGAACAAAACCAAAACCAAAACAAAACCACAACCAGCATTCCTCTTCCTTAAAACCCCATCAATCAAAACACCCACAACTGTCGTCATCAGGATCTTTCCCTTTCTCAATTACATTAGATTCCTTGGAGACACTGGAAATCTCCTGTAAGGTAAGAAATAAAACCTATAGTGTGATGAATCAATGATCTCTATACTATGTACAGCAAAATAGAGCATGACTTTTTTTTTTTTGACATGTTATTACTATAAGGAAATCTACATTTGTGTCATAATAGGTTTTTTGTAGAATCATACAACAGAGAAAAAACTCCACCCAAATCAGAACTCAAGGAATACAAGAAATTAAGAGAAGTAAAAGATAAGTATTTGTAATGTGTCCTAAATCACTAATATTTTTAATAACTTTACAGATGCTTTATCTTATAAAGCACTGCTAGAACCACATATATTTGCAGTGACAATTTCATTTGTTTATAGTAAAAATTTTGCTACATTTTAATAAACTGAAGGTTTTAATATATTATTACCATCTATGCAATAAAAATTCTGCACACTGTAAACCCTAGTGTTATTCTACTTTCTAGAATAGATTGTTCTTGTAGTTAGAAAAAGAGTAATATTTCAAACTGCCAAGATGCAACATTTAAAGATCTGTTCATTTGTACTAGACACTCACACGTGGACTTGCACATACACACATACAGAGTCTGCCAAATTGTAGCTGGTTTGAAATAATTATTTTTAATTGAAAACATAAATAAATTCTTTTCAAGCACAGAAATAGCTTCCTTTTAACTATTCAAAATGGACTGGTAGATAATTAGGTGAAACATGAGTTCATAAATAAATATATGCTTTATTTATTATACATGACATTTCAAACTAAGACAGCTGCAGAATTACTGCATCTGGCATCTTTTATCAGTAACATGGAGCAATACAGATATTTACTTATACTGTCACAACTGATCTATTAAAAACACAAGAAATATTATACATCCAAAGTTTTTGTAGATGATCATTACCTCAAGAATCCTTAGGATGCTCACAAACTTCAGGTTATTGCTAAATAAAATAGTAACAGAGATTGACCACAGTGCATGCCCAGATGCTTGTACCTTGTCACCAAGATTCATTTCTTTAAGTAATCTATACAAATTTCCCATTTGCTATGCTCATTTCTGTATAGAAACTATAAGCATAAAACTTGAAATATCCTAATGCCTTTGGAAACCACAGATTAAGGTGCTATACAAATATAAAACATTTATTTTTTCATTAAATATCCATTTTAGGTCTGATAATCTTATAAGTTCAGATACAGATTTTGTTCACATAAGCATGATAACCATTTACAAAAATATTTCTAAATTAGATGAACACACTTGCGTATCCACTGATTGAGAAGTACTTACTGTTTCATGAACAACTTCCTTTATAGAGATAAAACCTGCAAGGTTCCTCCTGTAACACCACAGAATTGTCTCCCAGAGGAGAAAAAAAAACATTAAAAACTGCATCAACACAGAATACTGGATAAATATTTGTTTATATATAACTTTCTAAGAATAATATTGTAAGACAAAAAAATCCACTTGAGAAAATGTATAGATATGTATGCGTGATGTATGTGTGTTTGTATTATGTGACCACTTGAAGCACCATGGCCCATTAAACATGGTCTCACCATTGCCTGTAACAGGGGCTAGGTTGGCATCAACATACACTTCAAGGCATCTGTGTGTATGTCAGGCTTTAGCTGGGCAGACCTTTCCTGCCCAGTGACTTAGTTTTTAAGAATACCTATCCAATGTTATTTTATGTTTAGCTTGTTTTACCTTTTTGCTTAGCTAACTACAGCAGTGCAGTGTAGCACAATGTATATCTGCAATTAATAAATTAATTAAAAGCATAGGATGATGGTAGAAGCCTAAAAAGTGTAGGCACAGATTGATACAGGATGACTGGGTCTAGAAACAAGTCTTCTGTGGTCAAATACCTCCCAGAGAAATGCAACCTTAGAAGCTCGGTGAAACAAGTTTTATGGAAAACAGGTAATGAGCAAACATAAAACTAACCAAGTATAGTAAATTTGGATGAAAAGTGGAGCTGCAAACCAGTGAAGAAAGAGTGAGGAGGAGTCTGTGGCAGCATATTATTTATAAATGACCTAAACCAGACCCTACAGTGAGGAGGGAAGGACCATCAGCATCAAGCCCTTCTGGTAACAACCTCAGGAAAATAACAACACACTACACTCCCCAAGCTCCTCCACCTGACCCCAATGACATTAGAGGGGAGACGAACGACTGAGTATAAAAAAACTGCAAGGGATAGATGACAGTAAACGTGTGTATAACAATCTTAATTCTACATAATCTGGAGCATCAGCATCACTGTAATTCAAACAATGATAATTATTTAATTAGCTTGTTAATTTAATTAAAAAGTTAACAGTAAATTCTTGACTCAATTTAATGCATTTATTTTTTCCAGCAAATTCAAGCCATTCAGTGCAACTCAACAATAACACTTGTAAACCAGTTTAACCAAATCTTATTTTTAAAACTTTGTCAGAGTAGACATCTAATTTACATTGCTTCATAAAACATATCTCAGTTCATATAATATATAAAATACTACTTTACAGAATATTTTCATCTTAAATTCTGTAAGTCTGCATAATTTTTCTGAAAGTACAAATCTGTAGATTTCATTATAGGCTTTTAATTTTAAAAACTATAAATTAAATATGGACATATGCAACTAGTTACTGATTTCTTTCCCATGAGCAGTTTTGTCTAAAACACTAAAATGAATTCAAATATACATTGTTTTCTCCTAGAAAGTAGAGTGAATAGTCTCAAGACGATAACATTAGCATTTAATATATGTACATTTCTATTAGGCTTCTTATCTATTATTTGCAAACACAGGGAGAGGCAATTAATGAAAGCAAAACAGAGGTGAACTAATTAATAACAACTAGAGATGCTCAGACTGTCTGTTCGCTCAGTTGCAGTTATAAGCAACCATTCTGCTAACCCAAGCGGCGTGTGATTTCTGCACGAAGAAAATTAGTTTCAGTGGAGTCTGGAAATACCCCCTGTAGCGTATGGAGGCACGGACCCCAGTCGGAGATGCAACCAGAATCATTTATTATAACAAACCCGCAGCTTATATAGTACTAATGTATCTTCTTTCCCAACTGCCAGCCCCCTGCAACCCCAACTGCCAGGCGGGCAGATTCCTCTCAGTCAGTAGGGCCACCAGGTGCTGTTTATGGGTCGTTAGGACTTGCTGATGGGCTGTCCCCTGCCAGTGTTCCTCCTTCTTCTGTTCCTCCTTCTGGTCTCTGCTTCTTCCACAATCCTGTTCACACACAACCCCTTGCAGACTTACCTAGTTTTGGAGTCAACTTAAGAAGCAAAAGCAAAAAGGAGTAGCAAAAATACGGAGTTCAAGCACGACAGACAGGAAAGTACTGTCATTCTACTTTTACCAGCTTAGCTAATGGTACTAGATCAACCTTTGTCTGACCCTGTTCAGCTTCTCTTCTGATCTAGATGAATTCAGTTCCCTTCCAAATAGAGGAATTTTTTTCATTCCGTGGAGTCTTCTCTGCTGCCTCAGAAAATGTTCTTCCTATACATAAGGAAAAAGCTCTATTTCCAATTTGTAAATGCATTATTCAGGCTTTTTTTTCTTCATGGCAGCATAGTAAAATTCCTCACTCATAATCAAGCAATGCAGTTTAAATTGCTAAGGACAGCACAAGTGTGGTCTTTCAGTATTTGGAGAAAGATAGCGTATTTTATGAGCATAAGAGCTGTAATAGTGATTTTCCCGTGATACAAAACAGAGAAATTCTAATAGGATCTTAAAGTTTGGGGGATTTCTTTGTTTCAGACAGGATCAATGTTGCAAAAGATGATCCTTCTTATCAATATTCAAAATGAGACAACATTGATATGACAGCATTTTGCGTCATAGTCACGGAATTGTTACCATAGCAGAAACGCATTCATACCAAAAGATTAAAGTAGCAGTAATTCTTTGCATCATTTTAGGATATTTTTTTTTATTAGGACAAAGTACATACATACACACACACATATATGTATATAGGTATGTGTATATAGACACATATATATGTAAAAATATATACACACATATAGACAGACACCTGCAAACACAGAGAGAGACATATGTGTAAGCATATAAACACAGGAACTCCTGCCACAGAACAGTAGACACATTAAGGTAATATGATTAGTTGTTACACTTAAAACATTTATGGGAAGCAACCTCCACTTTCCAAAAAAACATAAAAACCTAAGTAAAGCCCAGAACCAAAACCCGCCAAACTCCCCAAACTCTTTTCTTCTTCTTCTTTTACAGTTTTTTCATTTGTTTTTCATTTGGGGGGTGAGGGTGATGGGTTTTGGTTTTTCATTTCCCTGAGGGAAATGTCTGTTCAATTGAATATGTTCTGATTTTACAATTTTAACTTCAATTTTAATTACAGTTGATGTTTAAGCTATTTCATAAATTATTAGCATTTTCTAATTGTAGCTATGAACTGTTTTGTCACTTGCAAGATGAGGGGGGAAAAAAAAAAGGTAAAAATCTTATTAGGTGTTTTCCTTAAATGGTATTCATTTTTCAAGAGATACTAATACACATTCTTCATAAGCCCAAAAATCTTTCAGATTTTTTTTTAACTACTCCAATATAAAAACTGTTGAAGTAGCAAAAAAACCCCCCAAACCCATCCTAGTGATACTGTCAGTCTCTAATTTTAGCAGAACACATTTGTCCTGAAAAACTCCTCTGTGTAACTAGAGATTTTGGGAATCTTGCTAAAGCACAGGAATGAACAGGGAAATGAAGTGTGGCTTGAAATAAAGTAACAAAAGGAAGAGAATTCTCTACAGACTTTTTGATGAACAATAATAAATGATTACATATGCTTTATGTAAACTACACAATCTGGAGAAAAAGAAAGCTTCATTCTCTGCTCTAAGTATAAACCTAAAGGCAAAACACAAGCAGTAGTCACTTTCAGTGAAGATTTTGAATAAATGTGGTCTTTATCATTATAAGAGTTCTAATACACAGCTTTGAATTATACATATAAATTTTGACCTCTTGTCTATCACCATATTGAAAATGCAAGCCATTTAATTTTATGAATTATAATAACTATTTCTATGTTCTATTTAAAGATTTTTTTGTTAACTATCATATTTTTTCCTCTATTCTATTTGTCTTAACAAGATGGCTCATCTCTACAGTTATTGATTTTACTTTTGACAATTCTTACTTCAAGTGTTTCTATTACTAAATGGTAGAGCTAGGTATTTATGTACACTGATCAGTTATTTAGCAACTTCCTAAATTTAACTTTTTTAACTGAGATGGCTATCCCTAAAAGTTACAGATCTTTTCTGGGAGAAAATTACTAAGCATCTCAATAGGACTTATCTTGACAATATTTCCCTTATTTTACACAATTAAAGCTATTTTTAACTTAAAATTTAATTTAATCTGAATCAACTTTTGACCTCTTCTAGATAATCCCTATTTTTATCTTAAAATAGATTAATCTTTTTTTTTTTTTGTCATTCTGCACACTTTGCACACAAATCAAATTGTTGTCACTCAGACAAGCTCCACAACTTTATTTGTTCAAATAACTTGCAACTGAAGATATTTCAGATGAACAAATAGTTTCAGCTTAGTGATAATAGTGTCCTAAATCCAAACATAATCATAAATAGCCATACTACTATTCTCATCTATATAGGCACTTATTTTCTTGTGTTCATATGTCAGCTGCCATTTTACAGAGAGTAAATTCTTTACCCAAGGGGCTTGTACTCTTAACCATGTGCCTTTACCTCTGTACTAACCCAAGTTACCTCTTTCTGAGAAGTTAACCTAAGACAACTGAAAGGAACCATGCCCCATATGAGCTGGACAGACTGGCTGGGTTCACAGGAGGATCCCCTCTAATCTAATCTCCCTGCCAGGACAAGTAATTCAAACTAGTTCTCTAGTTCCTGAGATTTGAGTGATGGACAACTTCTCAGGCACCCTCTGCTGAGTCACTAGTGGCATTCCCTCCTCTCCTAAAAAATATTCCCAAAAGCCCTTTCTGAACACATTTGAAAAACCTGTATGGATCTACCACTGACTGGCAGATGCACCATGCTTTAACCACTTGTTCATAGTACTTCTCCATGCTAAACATCTCTAAATATAGTCAACTATGTTTCAAGGTGGATGGAAACTTCTTTATCAACAGAGATTCAAATTTAAACATTGATTGGATCTGAGCAGCTTCAGATGGGGGAAGAGTAGTGGAGGAAACACATGAATTAAATTTTTAAGTAATGTAAGAAAACGTAAATGAATGATGGAAGTAAATTCAAAAAAATATTTTGTCTTCATTTCAGTTATTTAATGCTGTAGTGAAGAACAAAAAGTTAAGATTTAGATTTTAAAAATTAGTATTTCAGGATTTTAAAATTGAAATTTTAGTTTTCAAAATCTTTTCATCTCTAACTTCACTAAATTTCAACCTGGAGTCACTACTATGTTTAGTTCTAAAATTGAAAAAGATTAGATTATGGAAAAAAGAAAAAAAAATCCCAACTCTTTTTTTTGTGGTACGAGATAGCAGAAGTAGAAAAGCTCCACTCAAGTCATGCCTTATTTAAAAAGGAGTGGCACCGCTCACCTAAGGAGGGCACCCTTCCAGAGGCAGAACACAGCAGATGGAACTAGTTCTAAAAAAAAAAAAAAAAAGGATGGTAAATCTAAAAAGGAGCATTGCTTTATAACCTGAATATAGTGGGTTGCTTTAATGTAGCATTATGCTTTTATGCTTGAGCTAATGCTACGTGTTTCAGGATAGATAATAAGTACATGTACAGTGCTGTGAATATAGAACTGTACTGCTTCTGGCTCCCTAGCTAGCTCATTTCCAATTAGGTGAAGTATCTCTTCATAATTTTAAATTGTACACAAGTCACCCTCAAGCAAGGAAGAATGATCTGGCATACTGAGTCAAGTGCTGTTATTTTAATAGTATGTGTCAAGAAAAATGGACCCATGGAGAGCTTTTCCTTTATCTTTCTTTTAAGGACAGGAAAAATAGCTCGCAGGCTGGTTACTTCACTGTGCTTACAAAGGACAACAGAAGTTAAAACAAGTTCAGAAGACAGTTTAAAATACAAATTTGGATCCTTAAAAATCATGCATCCCCTTTGATATCAACAAGTCTCCTTTACAGGACCTAAGATCTGATTTTTTTTTCATTTCAAAATTTCATTTTTTTGAGCACAAGCAACCTGCAGTCCACTCCTAAGCCTCTATGTAGAGCTATATAGCATGCTGGGGTAGTTTTTCTGGTGACAGTTATCCTTGTTTGAAAGCAGGCCAAGGTGAATTAGTTGCCTGGCCTGCATCTCTTCACTTTGAAAGTCTGACAAAATAGTCAGTGGTTTTGCTCCATCATCTCCACATAGAGATGCTACATTGAAAATATGGAAAGAGAAAGTAGATTGAAAGAATGCTTTCTTGTTGTCCCTGCCAAAATAAAGAGTTTTCTTCTATGTAAAAATTCTATCCCATTTAAGATGTTTCTAGGACCTTTTAAAAAAAAATAAACCACAACACAAAATAAGAAAGCTATGTGAAGAAAACAAAAGCATTAGTATCATCAGCTTTCAGCCATAGCTCAGGATGCAGAAGAATAGCTAAGGAAGTTTCAAATTTACTCTGTCCATTACAGGAAAGAGTCTTGAACGAAGTTCTCATGTATTTAACTACCTGAAGAAGTCATAGTGGTATTCTGAATTTATTACCACAAAAGTATCAGTCATGAACAAAGTGATCCCTATGGTCTGATTGATTTATGTTCTGGCAAAACCTTTTGGCACAACTTTGTTTCTGTACGTAGTACAGACAAGAGTGTTGAGAGGAGTGAATGAAAGCATCTTGTGGCAGGACACCATACACTTGATAAGGAACTCTTCAGGACAAGGAAAAATTTGATTTCAACACTAGCCGGAAGGGAGGAAAAAGGAATTAAGACGTCACTGGGCAGATGATATCTGTTCGTGTATAGTTTACTGTGTAAGATTTAGGGGTTTTTAATAGATTTTTTTTCTTTTTCTTTCTTCATTTCAAAGTAGCAGTTTTTAGACTGAGTATAGGATAGAGAATGCTAAAGAGAACAGACCTGAAGCCAACTTTCAGAGTTGACAGGTAGAAGCCTGGTGACTGCAGAGATGTTACAACCTGAGATACAGCTAAAAACTAATGTATTACAAACAAGATAAAGGAAAAAGTCAATCTACTAAGCTATAGTGGACAAAGAAGAATTTTCTCAAACATTATGCCTGCCACTAGCCATAACATTTTTCTATTTTTCTAACAGTGGAGGGTGTCCAATGTGATGCCCATCTACAAGAAGGGCCGGAAGGAGGACCTGAGAAACTATAGGCCTGTCAGCCTGACCTTGGTACTGGGAAAGATCATGGAGAGCATCATCTTGGGAGAGCTCTCACGGCAAGTGCAGGGCAGGCAAGGGATCAGGGCCAGCCAGCATGGGTTTATGAAAGGGAGGTCCTGCTTAGCCAACTTGATCTCTTTCTATGACCATGTGACTCACTTTCTCGATGAGGGGAAGGCTATGGACATTGTCTACCTGGACTTTAGTAAGGTCTTTGACATCGTCCCCCATGGCATTCTCCTGGAAAAACTGGCAAATCATGGAAATAGACAAGTGTACCCTTCACTGCATAAAAAACTGGCTGGATGGCTGTGCCCAAAGAGTTGTGATTAATGGGGCAAAATCTGGTTGGTGGCCGGTCACCAGTGATGTCCCTCGGGGCTCAGTTCTGGAGCTAGTCTTGTTTCATATCTTTATTGATGATCTAGATAAGGGGATTGAATGCACCCTCAGGAAGTTCACAGAGGACAGCAAACTAGGTGGGAGTGTTGATCTGCTTGAGGGTCGGAAGGCTCTACAGAGGGATCTGGACAGGTTGGATCAATGGGGCAAGGCCAATGGGATGAGGTTTAATAGGGCCAAGTGCCGGGTCCTGCATTTCGGTCACAACAACCCCAGGCAACGCTACAGGCTTGGGGAAGAGTGGCTGGAGCTGCCCAGCAGAAAAGGACCTGGGAGTGTTGGTGGACAGCCGGCTGAACATGAGCCAGCAGTGTGCCCAGGTGGCCAAGAAGGCCAATGGCATCCTGGCCTCTATCAGGAATAGCGTGGCCAGCAGGAGTAGGGCAGTGATGGTGCCTCTGTACTGGGCACTAGTGAGGCCTCACCTTGAGTGCTGTGTTTAGTTCTGGGCCCCTCACTACAGGAAGGACATTGAGTGGCTGGAGCGTGTCCAGAGGAGAGCCACCAAGCTGGTGAGGGGTCTGGCAAACAAGTCCTATGAGGAGAGGCTGAGGGAACTGGGCATGTTTAGTTTGGCGAAGAGGAGGCTGAGGGGAAACCTCATTGCCCTCTACAGCTCCCTGACAGGAGGGTGTAGAGAGGTGAGTGTTAGTCCTCTCCCAATGGAATAATGACAGGACCAGAGGAAATGGTCCAAAGTTGCAGCAGGGGAGGTTAAGAGTAGATATTAGGAAGAATGACTTTCCCGAGAGGGTGGTCAGGCACAGGAACAGCCTGCCCAGGGAGGTGGTGGAGTCACCATCCCTCGATGTATTTAAGAAACGTGTAGACAAGGCATGCTCTAGTACCCAAGATTATTGGTTTGTGGGTGGGTGTGATGTGGTGGGGTGGTGTGTATTTTGTTTTGTTGGTGGTGTGTTTGGTTTGGCTTTTTTTGTGAGGTTGGACTCAATGATCTCAGAGGTCCCTTCCAACCATGGTGATTCTGTGATTCTATAATATTTTTACCATTTCTCTATTTCTTTTCTGGTATCCTACTATTTAAAAAGCAAGTTTTTCTGAAACCTGCTTTAGAGATTGAAAGCCTTTCAGTTTTTATGGTTTAAAAGTGTTTGTTTTGTTTTGTGTTGTTTTTTATTAAATTAGCTTTGTGGGATAGATTAATAAGCAGTTTTTGTTTATAAGCCCTGATTATTTCATCTGGTCAAGTCATGAATGCTTTCATGCTCAGGATGACTTGCCAAAGTTTCTCAGGTGCTGAAGAGGAAGATGAAGACACTACTTGCCATGCACACACATCTGAATCTATTTAGTAATTAATTCAAAAGATATCAAAATATTGTATAAGATTATAGATTATAGAATAAGATTATAAAATAAGATTATAGAATCTTATTGTGTAAGATTATATTTTTATTATACAATAAAAATATAAGAAAAAAAATCTACAAGCACATGTCTTTTCTTGATAACCTAACCGGTACTGCCAACTCTACAAGACTTCTGTTAATAGTGTGTCACCCAACAACTTCATTTAACATCCTATTCCAGGAGTCTTCTTTCTAGTACCAAATTTTCATTTCCAGTTTATGACTAAAAATTAATTTACTGAGGTAATTCTGACAGATAGCAACAGATACCAGAATACTCCGGGTACAGAAGCTGGGTCATGCAGAAGTCACCTTATTACTACAAGAAAATAAATGATCAACACTACAGGTAATCCAATTCCATTCAACTGCAAATCACCATAGTCAAAGCAGTCTAATTCCACATGCTGTGGAAGAGTTCTTACTCTCAGAAAGGATTCTGTCAAATGCCTAATAAATTAATTTTCAGCTTCTTATGGTTTTTGAGATATGAGGCAACAGGCAGAGCTGGATAGAATATCAAAGTGATTAAGTCTTTAATTTATTTCACTCCTGTTCAATTATGCTAAAAAAAATAGACACACTTCTTGCATTGTAACAGCTAGAGAGTGTATGAGCTTATTTCTACACATATCAATTCTAATTACCTTTGAGCAA
The DNA here is from genome assembly GCF_001431845.1 of Calidris pugnax. NCBI lineage: Eukaryota > Metazoa > Chordata > Aves > Charadriiformes > Scolopacidae > Calidris > Calidris pugnax. The sequence goes on along the minus strand of NW_015091265.1, from coordinate 2,521,274 downwards.
TTAATAAAGATAATCTTTCACAACTTAGTGCAACATGTTTTAGGTGCACTTTGTCAAATTAGTATCATGAATATTCAGATCACACTTATTTTAATCAGAAAAAATAATGATGACAAACAGCGATCATTTTTCAAAAAGAACTCTTATTATTCAGCAGCTGATTTCTTTTTAAAAAACAATATCCTTCAGGAATATGTGAATTGCATTGCATTGACAATGTTCATATTTTGTGACAAGAACATCAAAAGTGGCTCTTACACGAAATGCAGTGTTATTAATTGCTACTGTGTTACAGATCCCAGGAAAAAGATTTGAGCAAGACTGGTTATTTAACAAATCGAACTACCTCATTCTACCTGATACTCTCTTCTACTATCAAGAAGAAAGAGGGAGATTAATCACTTGTATGCTTAAACAATTCTATCTCTCCAACTATTTTAAAAAAAAGATTAAAAGAATTGCACAACTTGCATTTTTACCCTGTAGCCCTATCTATTTAATATCATCTCTCTATTAAAACTAGGCAAACAACAATAAAATAAATAGTATTTCAGTCCTGAATACAAGATTAAGGTGACTCTCAACAGATAAGATACGGCCTTTAAAATTGTATAAGATTCAAAAAGTACAGATTCTTACATCATTATGTAGAATAACAAAGATAAAATTACCACAAAAAAAGCATATAACGTTATAAAAAGATATATACAGTCAGACTAATACATACCCACCTTTGGACACTTCTTTCACTTTACCAGTAAAGCTGTTTATTTCAGTTAATATTTGACATGTTTTCTCCTTCACAGCACATATCTTTGAATCATTTAAAATTTAAAAAGGATTGACCCCTACCCAGGTAGAAAACAAAGACAAATATCTCGTTCATAGCAACATAAACTGACATAATAAAGCATCACAATATCTCTCCCATTGTAAAAGATCAGGTTTGAGACCATCTGGGGAATGTGAACATCCAGAAGTCTACAGGACTCAAGATGCATGCCAGAGTCCTGGGGGAATTTGCTGATATAGTTGCCAAGCCACTCTCCATCATATTGGAAAATCATGGTAGTTGCCAGCGACTAGAAAGAGGGAAATATCACACCCATTTTTAAAAAGGGTAAAAAGGAGGAACATGGGAACCACCAACCAGTCAGCCTCACCTCTGTGTCCTGTAATATCATAGAACAGATCCTCCTGGAGAATATTTCAAAAGGTATGGAAGACAAAAAGGTGCTGAGAGACCATCAGCGTGGCTTGATCAGGGACAAGTCATACCTGGTTGATCATAAACTGAACTTCTATGATAGAGTGAATGCATCAGCGTAAAAGAGAAGATGACAGCTATGGATGTCATCTACCTGGACTTCTGTAAGGTCTTTGATATGGTCACCCACAACATCCTTACTACTATATTGGAGAATATGGGTTTCATGGATGAAGAGACAGATAAGGACTTTCCTGGATGTCTGCGTCCAAAGAGTTACAGTCAGTGGCTCAACGTCTAAGTGGAAATCAGTAATGACAGGTGTTCCTCAAGGGTCCATAAGATTATTTCATACCTCATTAGTGACATAGACACTGGGATTAAGTGCACCCTCAGCAAGTTTGCAGACAACACCAAGCTGAGTGGTGCAGTTGATTTGCTAGATGGAAGGGATGTCGTCCAGAGGGACTGGACAGGTTTGAGGAATGTGCTCATGCAAACCTCATCAAGTTCAACAAAGCCAAGTACAAGGTCCTTCACCTGGGTCAAGGCCGTTCCCAAGATCAATACAGGCTGGGGGATGAATGGATTGAGAGCAGCCCTGCAGAGAAAGACTTGAGGATACTGGAGGATGAAAAATTGGACATGAGCTGGAAATATGCACTTGGAACCCAGAAAGCCAACCGTATCCTGGGCTGCATCAAAAGAATAGTTACCAGCAGAGTGAGGGAGGTGATTCTGGGTCTATACTCCTCTGTTGTGAGACCCTACCTGGAGTACTGTGGTCACCTCTGCTATCCCCAGCACAACACAGACATGAACCTGTTAGAACAGACTAGAGAAGGGCTAGGAAAATGATCAGAGGTCTGGAGCACCTCTCCTGTGAAGAAAGGCTGAGAGAGTTGGTGTTGTTCAGCCTGAAGAAGAGAAAGCTCCAAGGAGACCTTAATGCGACCTTTCCATACTTAAAAGGGGCTTGTAAGAAAGACAGAGAGAGACTTTTTACCTGTGTGGCCTGCAGTAACAGGACAAGGGGCAGTGGTTTTAAAGTGAAAGTGTAGATTTAGCTTGGACATAAGAAAAAAATGTTTTACAACAAGGCTGGTGAGACACTGGAAGAGATTGACCAGAGAAGCTGTGGATAGTTCATCATTGAAAGTGTTCAAGGTCAAGTCAAATGGGGCTTTGAACAACCTCTTTAAATGAAAGTTGTCTCTGCCTGCGGCAGGGGGTGTTGGACTAGATGATCTTTAAAGGTCCTTTCCAACCCAAACCATTCAGTGATTCTTTGAGCCACACTGCGTTGGAGGCAGGAGAGGCAGGAAGATAATAAAGGAGACTGAACCATGGAAAAAGCTTTGATCACAGCCTGCATTTTTTAGTTGCTAAAATAAAGCAGTCTTCAGACAAATCCGGAGAAAATCTGCCTTCAGTAATGCTTACTATTAGTGTTTTTGTTAGCATGAAAGGTATTGCACAGTATTGTGTTAAAAACAGCACAGAGAAGGTTTAATTTTTATTGTTCTGCTTTCTTTTGTGAGGTTAAATGAACACAAAGTCTGTGCATTTCCTCCTGTCATCACTGAATATCCTTTTCCAGTTTGGAGCAGAGGGAACAACCTTGCAATAATTTAAACATTTGATAGTTACTCTTTCTTCCCACTTGAAATGGCCAGACCAGATACTCTCATAAATATTTATTAATTTAATAACAATCTATTACTAATGTTTTTGTTTATAATTTGGAGTTAATTAAAGTGTGTTCGACTCAGTGTTGCTCCTTATTAAGCTCATCACTATTTATTCAATAATTTATTGATATTTAACAAACACAAATAGTGTCTTAATATATCTAACCTAACCCCCTATTTGATTATAAACTAATCTGTAACAACATACAGCAGGGCAGTAGCCTCCACTCTGTTTACAATGCTTTATTTAGGCTCTGAACTTTATTTCATTTATGATGCATAATTTAATTGTACTGAGTTCTAATGCAGATGTTAAAATAATGATAGCTAACCCTTTACAAAATTGAAGTACAGCAATTTTATTTTTCAGGAAGTAGCTGCAACATGAAATACCTTTTTTTAGCAGAAAGTTAGTCTTTCCTTGTAATTTCCTCATCTCTGTCCCTGTATGCTGCATATTTTACTTTTAAAGTAATTATTCTTCTTCAGATAAGTACTATGCATTGCTCCATCAAATCCTACAGGCCTTCCTAAATGCATCCAAGGATGGCGTTCAATAACACTAATAGGTAGAAAACAAAATCATTTTGGTAATTGTCTTTAAAATATATTTTGTTATCTTTTCGTCTCATTCAGGTAGGGTGCTTTTGATGACAAAAGATAACAAAACTAGTATTTGTCTCAATAGATAAGCAGCACTTCCCCAAAGCACTTTTGAAATACTCATTATGACCACATGTAGACATTGCCAAAATTTATAACTTACGGAGTTTTCCCACAGAAAATATATTATTGCTAGACTGAAAAACTCAGTTGCCTTTCTGGGGTGATCATGTGGCACAGACCACCCTGGCCCCAGGACCATCTCTGGGAGTACCCAGCAGCAGAGCCCAGGCAGAACAAAAAGGTTTTCAGGAAGTTCACGGCAGCTGATCAGTGGTGGAAATCTATTGTTGCATGAATTTAGGCCATGATTTCAGTATCGAGATCTCACCCTATAAACCATACAATTCAGGATGGAAGGAAGCTCAGGAGGTTTCTAGTCTCCTACCTCATGCCCAGAGCAGGACCATACCTGACATCAGACCATGTTGCTCTGGGTGTTACCCAGTTGGGTCTTGGAATCCTCTGCAGTGGAGGTGATGTAATCTTTGGACAACCTGTTCCAATGCTTCACTGTCCTTATTAGAAAAGACATTTTTCTTACAACAGCTGATCAACATAAACATGTAAAATCTGCCAGAAAAATAAACCAGTAAAACATACTCTAAATAGTTGCCCAGGCAGTCTTAAGTATTGTTGCCACTGTATAGAAACATCATTTAAAGAAATAAGGACATTAAAAGCCAGAACAATGGAGAACTCCAACCCTAAACGAACTTGATAAAAAAGTTTAAACTAAGAAAAAGCTTGAAGATTTTTAACCTGTTATGACTTCTACTGTTTGGCTTTTTTAATTAGAACTTTATATACCCTACTTGTAATCAGAGAGCCACAGAGCTTGTTGATAACATGGTCTTTAAAGACCTAATTTATTTTCATGAAGACTGCTAAGAGGATGGGGAAAAAGTAATTAAGTATTATCTCTTTTTTTCCTAATAACCATAAACTTATTAAATGACTAATAGTCAAAGTGTGCGGATGCCACATCCGGTTTAGCATCATTTAATCCTTGAGGAGAAAATGTTTGAGTTAACAAAATACAAAATTATTTATAGAATTATAGTAGTCCACTGATAGCATAGCATTGGCATATACTTGTAGTCTGTCTTTCAAATGGAATGCAATTTCAGGTTCTTTTGAATCTTATGAATAAAATAGACTGCTTTTTACAAAAAGCTGTCAATAACTTTGTCCAGCTGTTTTGTTCTCTCTGCTAAGAAGCTCCCACTTACAATCACTGTGCTGTGGCTTTAGCAAAACTTTAGGTAGTGATTTCAATAGTTGTTGAACACATAGAAGTCCATGAAAACCTATTTAGTAATCATTTGTGTATTTATAGATTTTCAGTCTGATAATAGTGTTAATTGTGAAAAACATTTGGAATTCTTTTTTGTATATGCACACTACCAGGAAAAATTACACAAAATCAGGGAATCACAGAATGACAGGATCACAGAATCGTAGGGGTCGGAGAAGACCTCTGGAAATCATCTAGTCCAACCCCTCTGCCAAAATAGATTTGTCTAAAGCAAGTTGCACAGGATCGTGTCCAGAAGGGTTTTGAATACCTCCAGAGGAGGAGACTTTACTACTTCTCTGGGAAGCCTGATCCAGTCCTCTGCCACCTCAAAAATAAAAATTTTTTCTTCATGTTCAGATGGAGTTTCTTATATTCACATTTGTCCTGTCACTGGGCACCTCTGAGAAGAGTCTGGCCCCATCCTTTTGACAGCCACCCTTTAGTCATTGATAAGCATTGATAAGATCCCCTCAGTCTTCTCTTCTCCAGGCTGAATAGACCCAAGTATCTCAGCCTTTCCTCACAATAGAGATGCTCCAGTCCCCTGATCGTCTTCATAGCCTTCCACTGGGCCCTCTCCAGCAGTTCCCTGTCCTTCTTGAACTGGTGGGCCCAGAACTGGACACAGTACTCCAGATGTGGTCCCACCAGGGGAGAGTAGAGGGGGATCGTGAGGTCCCTCGACCTGCTGGTCACGCTCTTTTTAATGCACCCCAGAAGATCACTGGCTTTCTTGGCCACAAGAACACATTGCTGCCTCATGGTAAACCTCTCATCCACCAGGACACCTAGGGTGCTTCTCCACAGTGCTGCTTTCCAGTATATCAACACCTAACCTGAACTGGTGCCTGGGGTTATTCTCCCATAGGTGCAGGACCCTACGCTTGCCCTTGTTGAACTTCATTAGGTTCCTCTCTGTGCAACTGTCTAGCCTGTCCAGGTCTCACTGAATGGTGGCCATACGCTTGCCCTTGTTGAACTTCATTAGGTTCCTCTCTGTGCAACTGTCTAGCCTGTCCAGGTCTCACTGAATGGTGGCCACAGCCACTCCTCCCAGCTTTGTGTCATCAGCAAACTTGCTGAGGGTACTCTCTATCCCTTCACCCAGGTCATTGATGAATATGTTGAACAAGACTAGACCCAGTTCTAATCCTATTATTGCCCTTGTTCTTCCATGCAGGACCCGGAACTCCACCATTTCATGGTCACTGCAGCCAAGGCTGTCCCCAGCCTTCACATCCCCAATTCTTGTTTGTCAGTACAAGGTCCAGCAGCACACCTGTCCTCGTTGGCTCCTCCACCACCTGCATGAAAGAGTTATCAATGCTTTGCGGAAACCTCCTAGACTGTATGTGCCTCTTTGTGTTGCCTTTCCAGCAAATATCAGGGTGTTTGGAGTCCCCCATGAGAACCATGGCCTGTGACTGTGAAACTACTTTCAGCTACCATAATAGTTCACCCATCCCATTAGCATCATTTTACCTCCATTTCATTAGCAAACCACAACACATACAGGCCAGAAGTTGTTTCTGTAAAGTTGCTATTGGTGGTGAGCAAGTGAGGTATTCAGAAGAAAACAACAAATTTGAGAAAAAAATGCTTCTCCCAGTATGGACAACAAGAAGATATGGCTAGGTTTTCCCCAAAGTAAACTAAGAAAGCATTATTCTATGGACAATTTTAGAAAAATGTTAAGCTTCTGAAGAAAATAAGTATTTATGTTAAAACTTTTGTTGAAAATTCACTGTCATCACCAATGAAAAGTAACCAAATGTCTAAAGACATTTATTATTTTCATTTAAATCTGGGTGATCTCTCCAATGCATTCAGAAGTCATGGAAGCAGACCTTACCCCAGCCTTCTAATGACACATGTATCTGGCACTACTTCCATAACCAGAACTTCGTCTAAGCTGACCCCTTCTTTTAATGTCGGTGAACTGCTTTGCAGATGTTTATCCATGGAGCGTGGGAAGATTAAAAACCTCTCAGAAAGTTACAGCATTCTTCTAGTTCCCCTGACATGCACTGCTGAACTTTGCATGGAGAGTTCAATCTTTCAGAGATACAGCACATGAGATGTTATCTTTCCTGGAGCTGCTATTGACCGCTTTGCTAAAGGGAGAGGAGTATGTTTTGTTACAAGCATACAAAGGGCTGCCTTAGTAGTCCTTTGATGACTTCACTGTTAGATGCAATCAAAAGATCCAATATGCCTTCTAAACCTCCCCTGGCATGATGTGATTGGAGTCCATTCAGTTAGACACAATAGTTAAATCCTTATCTATAGTTTTGAAATATGTCAAAACCACTGCTGAGTCATGCCACACAATATCTATTTATGGTTCAAAATCCACCCCTTTAAATATTATGTAACTTGTAAGGTAATTGGAATAACTTCATTAACTAGTGTAGATTTCATAAGACTTCCCTAAGACAAAATGTGCTTCACATTTTTTAAATTAAAATTAACTATCACTACAGGGTATAGAATATTTATTTAATATCCAAGAGTTCTTTGGAAAAGGATTTGATTTAATTTAATAAGAAATTGCCATTAAAATGCATTATTTAAAGCATTTCCTTCTAGCCCCGGTTGGTGCAAGTAATATCACACTTATTTTATACATAGACCTAATATGTACCAATACTACCAAAATTTCCCTCTCCCCCCAGAAAATCTATCCCACTTGTTTGGAAAGGAAAGAAAATAATTGTAGGCATAAAGTTTACACATAGAATTGGTAAAGATGAACACTTTTTTTCCCTCCAAATTGTCAAATGCTAGATGTTTATTTATTTCCCTTCAAATGATGTCAGAGACATAAGTGTATATTTCACTTCTCTGACCTTCTTCCTTACTTTCTTCCACTTTGGAGAAGAACAGTGCCAAAAAAATGAAGTAAAAAATATGAAAGTTGCAACTATTCAGGAAAGCAACAAAGCTAGAAAAGCTTTAAATTCATGCAATGATAAAAACAGTTCTGTTCAATCAGTAAGAATGTTGTTAGGGCTGTTTACTTCCTACATTTGCTTTACTGATTTAATTATACCCTAAAGCTATCTCAGATATTACCAAGAAAGTATTTAATGATGGTTATCAGATGAGAGATGGACAATTCAGATGAGAGAAATTATTTTAGCCCTGAACTTGCTGGCAGGACTTATAAGATATTTGAATATATTATTCACAGCAATAGTATCATCAGCATCCTTCTATAGCTTATAGCTCCTAACTCCTTAACATAGACCTATAGACACAGGTGTGAAAGAAATTCCCAGAGAAATTTCAGAGAAAAATGAAAAAATATAGAATATGAAATAAGAATAGATACTCCATTTTACTATTCTGCTAGATTTTAGTCTATTTCCAACACAAAAATGCATATGAAGCAAAATTAATGCAATGACAGCATAAGTAATTAGTAAATTCTGTGTCTTCCTGCTCATAAAGTTCTATATAATTTGTTTTAATTGCCATAGCATTACATTATTGATTCACTGCACTTTATTAACTTAACTGATCCATGTGAACTTTGGTGCAATGATGGCCTTTAACACAGTTTGTACTTTTTAATGTGTTCATTTGAATAATGACTTCTGCTCCCACCCATGCTTCTGTCCTGCTACAAAGATGGGATAGTTTCATCACACCCTTATGGTCAGCCTGATCCCTGACACAATGTAAGAATTCTCCTCAGCAAAGAAATTTGTTCTTACAGGTACTCCTTTATAACACAGAATTCTCCCCACATCTGAACACTCTTGCAGAGTTAAACAACTTTCTCCACATTTTCATATGCAGCAAAGATTAATTTAACCTGTTGTCTACAAGTGTGCTGCATATTTTCAGTACAGGCATCCTTTCCCTATGATTATCTGTTCTTTATGAAAAATAGGTTACATGCAATAGCTGTGGAATATCTTGTACTCATGTTCTTGGATCTGGTGCTTCCACCACTATATCACTTCCTTAGGCAGTGGTTATATACTCTTTCTCTTTGAATATACAAATTGAGCTGCTCAGCTCCTCCTGGCTCATTGGCATCAGTCTCAATTTTCCCAGAGAAAATTTAACTTTTATGCCTTACTGTGTGGCCAACTTACTATGTGCAAGAGCTTCAAAAGATCTAAACAAAGGATTTCAAAGTTGAAGTGTTCAGATGCTTTCTAAACAATGTGATATGGTCTTTGTCCAGCACAGATCCTCAGAAGTGCTATCCTTTTTAAGTCACTTTAGACTGCTTAGAAAATAAAGTCACTTTTAATTCAGAACAATCATTGTACAAAAACCAGATCTCATATTTCCTCTTTTTTGATTGTAATCATTAGAAATGTAAAAACTCAGTTCAAATTATGCTTGTCTCTTTTTTTAGACAAATTATTTATTATTACGCCATCCTGAGCGGCTGATGTCGAGAGCAAAATATACTTTATCCCTCCCACCCTGTATTTTTAATAAGAGTAATCTCCTGAGGCTGAAGGCTCTGTCATGCCTAAACTCTATGAAGTTTCCTAACAGCTGGAGAGACAAGAAGGAAAACAATTGGGTTTGACACTGAGAATTAGATATCCTTTCACCTAAGTCTTCATAGCTCTGGCATGTAGGCCTGCAGACTTAGTGCATGCTCAGTACTTACACCTTGCATTTGGAATATAAATTGTACATCAACACAAGTATTTAGATCTACTAGTAAAAACTATGATAGCACCTGTTTGGGGAATTATTTCATAATTAATTGCGGAAACCTCCATCCCGCTGAAACTTATCAAGCCCTACAAAACCTTACACTCACTATATGCCTAGAGGTCCTGCCGTGTCAGATGCTGCCAGAGCATGGGATAAACCTTTCTCTAATGGTTTTCTAAGACACTGAGCAAGTGGAAACAGAATCTGCTCATAATAGGCAATTAAAAAGCTAGGGAAGAGGAAATAGAACAAGCTGATTGCTTACATGTTGCACCAATTTTTAAACTTTTTTTTTTAAGGTTGAAATCAAAACAGTAAAAAATTTAAAAAAAAAAAGAAAAAATCAGGAAAGCTAGGGCTACTGCCAGTGATATCTTGGAGATGACCAAAAGTTAGTATTCTTCCAATTCCTGCACATTCACCTCTGTTATACTTACTATGTGGACACATTTTCTGGAAAAAAAGTCCATAGGTTACATGGAAGTCCATTTATATCTCACGTTAAAAAAAACTGAACCCTCAAGCTTTCTCTCCTGAATTATTCTATGGCCCATACCAAACCATCAAAATAGGAAAAAAATCACTAAATCTGTGTACAACTATGACAAATGTGTGAATGCTCTTTTAAATTATGAACTTGTTCTATAGAACTGCACACAAATGGGCATTCCTACATGTAGCTCCTAGTGTGATAGATGTGCCTATATTTAAACTATACAGCCCCGGATAGATTATAAAGGGCTATTTTATTTATATGTGGAAATAAAATGCAGTTTTTGTCATAAAAGGCAAAGAACAGACCTAATACTTTGTGGAATTACTGATCTGCAACACCGCCGCAAGTATTTAAAGATGTTTACATGTTCCGGCACTCTATGCCCCACGTAGAGTTAATTATATTTTAAAGTAGCCTCTATCTTTATGGATAGTTCAGTGTTCTTTCCTAAAAACTTTTAGCTAGTTTCCACTTCCACATATATTTTTTGAAGGAAGATTGTACAATATTGACACAAAATATGAAGTGTCCTTGAAGCTTAAAAACAAAATATTAGGTTGGTGTTCATTAATAAGTTTTAAGAATGTAATTAATTACCCCATGCTAATAAACCATGTCATATGATTTGCAAATAGCACTGTAGTATATCATTTCCATGGAAACAGACTTATATAGAGAGTTACAGCTTTAAATTTGTCTAAAGCAGTCAACAAAATATGCATGTTTGTTCACCAGTTGAAGCAGCAGTGTCATCCAGACTTGATTCATGACAAGTTTTGGAAGTTAGTGTTATTTCTAATTTAGACATAGAGGATTTTGTGCAATATAATCCATGCAGTTTACTGGTTATTCTAATCTCTGCAGCTATTTCTGCTCTTCAGTACAAAAAATTATACTGCAGATGCTTTACAGTGAAATACCACATTATAATACAGCACACCAGCCTCTATTCTACTGTGTGGGGGACCTTCTGGACAGCTGCAAGTGACACCATGCTCTGGTCTAGCAGAACACTCTGCCGTTGGAGAACAGCAGTACTTGGCTCAGTCTGTAAAGCAGTTGTATGAACATTAGCAAGCAACAGTGAGAAATATATATGGCAAGTTTCAATATAATCTTTTAAATATCATGCTGACCAGATCTACAACAGGAAAAAAAGCCAAAATGGGCTCTAGAGATCTACAGTACTTCTCAAACTATGGGATGCACACAAGGACTGCAAAATCTTACATGCAAATAGTTTAGTGAGACATGAAAACAGGGCAGCTGGCTCAAGCACATGCTGTGTTTAACCAGAATGTATTCCACTGACCAATTTGTGCATGTGAATTAATGCAAGCAAACTCAATTTTGCTACAGATTTCAATATCATGCATTTAATGCTTGTGCATTAGATAAGTAGCTGCTACTAGGTTTTCAACACAACTTCTGGAATGCAACTTTTTTAGGATCATGCTTTAGGAAAGAAAATCAATATTCCTGTTCCCTGTTTTTTTTAAGTTAAACTACTTAGGATGAGGAATAACACTCGTCTGTCTTTCAGGTAAATATAGTATTTTTTAAAGGCTTTCTCTTTTGGGTTCACTGAATGATTTCCACATTGCATTAACATATAAAAGCTTGTTCTGATTGCTTTTATTTAAGAAATTTTTCTCCCTCACATCACATCTTCCCTCATCCTGTTGCGGGGAATAATAAGGGAAGAAATAGGAAGAGCCAGCAAATCAATAGCTGACTCCAAGCCTGGTGTCACCAGCAGAATTTTGGGGGTTTTGATCATGGGACGGTTTACACAACACCAGGCCTGATGGTGACAGACAGGGTACACCTATCTCAAAGGAGAAAAGGATCTTTGTGCAGGAGTTACAAGAGCTCATTGAAAGAGCTTGAAACTAGTTTTGATGGGGAAAAGGGATAAAACCAGGCTTGCTAAAGATAAACCTGAGGGTGGCATGTGAATATTTGACAGAGGATGTGCTAGCAAGGTCTTTCAGTCTGCCATCTCAGTGGAGGTAGGGGATGGAGGTGCACGTCGCAGCAAAGGCACAAGGGTTACCAACAAGAGGAGAAGAGAAGACTCTGGGGAAATGTTATTGCGGCCTTTCAATACTTAAAGGGAGCTTACAAGAAAGATGGGGACAGATGTTTTAGCAGGACGTTTTTAGCAATAAAACAAGGGATAATGGTTTTAAAGTAGAAGTGGGTAGAATAGATTTAATAATACATTTTTTACAGTGAGGGCAGGGAAACACTGGAGCAGCTTGCCCAGAGAGGTGGTAGATGTGCTGTCCCTGGAAACATTCTGGGTCAGGCTGGATGGGGCTCTGAGCAACCTGATCAAGTTGAAAATGTGCCTGCTTATTGCAGGCTGGACTAGATGGCCTTTAAAGGTTCCTTCCAATCCAAACCATTCTATGATTCTACGACTCTATGATTCCATAGTTCTATGATTCTGTGATTCTGTAATGTGTTAGAAAACATGGAATTGCCTGAAAATGGTCACAAAGGAATTAGGGCTTCTCCCCCCAGAAAGGGGACGGGATCAATAGCCTGTGTGAAGTGCATCTGCACCAGTGCAGCATGGGCAACAAAGAGGAGGAGCTGGAAGCCACTGTGCAGCTGGAAAACTACATGATACAGTTGCCATCACGGAAACACAGTGCAATAACTCACATAATTGGAGTGCTGCAATGGATGACTATAAACTCTTCAGAAAGGGTAGGCAAGGAAGGAGATGCAATATGGTAGCTCTGGGAGCGTTGCAATTATCTTGAGCTTAATGATGGTGATGATAGGGTTAAGTATTTTATGGGTAAGGATCAGGGGGAAGGCCAACAAGGCAGTTTTGGGCCTCTCACTACAGGAAGGACATTGAAGTCCTGGAGCATGTCCAGAGGAGAGGCATTCTATGAAGTTTCCTAACAGCTGGAGAGACAAGAAGGAAAACAATTGGGTTTGACACTGAGAATTAGATATCCTTTCACCTAAGTCTTCATAGCTCTGGCATGTAGGCCTGCAGACTTAGTGCATGCTCAGTACTTACACCTTGCATTTGGAATATAAATTGTACATCAACACAAGTATTTAGATCTACTAGTAAAAACTATGATAGCACCTGTTTGGGGAATTATTTCATAATTAATTGCGGAAACCTCCATCCCGCTGAAACTTATCAAGCCCTACAAAACCTTACACTCACTATATGCCTAGAGGTCCTGCCGTGTCAGATGCTGCCAGAGCATGGGATAAACCTTTCTCTAATGGTTTTCTAAGACACTGAGCAAGTGGAAACAGAATCTGCTCATAATAGGCAATTAAAAAGCTAGGGAAGAGGAAATAGAACAAGCTGATTGCTTACATGTTGCACCAATTTTTAAACTTTTTTTTTTAAGGTTGAAATCAAAACAGTAAAAAATTTAAAAAAAAAAAGAAAAAATCAGGAAAGCTAGGGCTACTGCCAGTGATATCTTGGAGATGACCAAAAGTTAGTATTCTTCCAATTCCTGCACATTCACCTCTGTTATACTTACTATGTGGACACATTTTCTGGAAAAAAAGTCCATAGGTTACATGGAAGTCCATTTATATCTCACGTTAAAAAAAACTGAACCCTCAAGCTTTCTCTCCTGAATTATTCTATGGCCCATACCAAACCATCAAAATAGGAAAAAAATCACTAAATCTGTGTACAACTATGACAAATGTGTGAATGCTCTTTTAAATTATGAACTTGTTCTATAGAACTGCACACAAATGGGCATTCCTACATGTAGCTCCTAGTGTGATAGATGTGCCTATATTTAAACTATACAGCCCCGGATAGATTATAAAGGGCTATTTTATTTATATGTGGAAATAAAATGCAGTTTTTGTCATAAAAGGCAAAGAACAGACCTAATACTTTGTGGAATTACTGATCTGCAACACCGCCGCAAGTATTTAAAGATGTTTACATGTTCCGGCACTCTATGCCCCACGTAGAGTTAATTATATTTTAAAGTAGCCTCTATCTTTATGGATAGTTCAGTGTTCTTTCCTAAAAACTTTTAGCTAGTTTCCACTTCCACATATATTTTTTGAAGGAAGATTGTACAATATTGACACAAAATATGAAGTGTCCTTGAAGCTTAAAAACAAAATATTAGGTTGGTGTTCATTAATAAGTTTTAAGAATGTAATTAATTACCCCATGCTAATAAACCATGTCATATGATTTGCAAATAGCACTGTAGTATATCATTTCCATGGAAACAGACTTATATAGAGAGTTACAGCTTTAAATTTGTCTAAAGCAGTCAACAAAATATGCATGTTTGTTCACCAGTTGAAGCAGCAGTGTCATCCAGACTTGATTCATGACAAGTTTTGGAAGTTAGTGTTATTTCTAATTTAGACATAGAGGATTTTGTGCAATATAATCCATGCAGTTTACTGGTTATTCTAATCTCTGCAGCTATTTCTGCTCTTCAGTACAAAAAATTATACTGCAGATGCTTTACAGTGAAATACCACATTATAATACAGCACACCAGCCTCTATTCTACTGTGTGGGGGACCTTCTGGACAGCTGCAAGTGACACCATGCTCTGGTCTAGCAGAACACTCTGCCGTTGGAGAACAGCAGTACTTGGCTCAGTCTGTAAAGCAGTTGTATGAACATTAGCAAGCAACAGTGAGAAATATATATGGCAAGTTTCAATATAATCTTTTAAATATCATGCTGACCAGATCTACAACAGGAAAAAAAGCCAAAATGGGCTCTAGAGATCTACAGTACTTCTCAAACTATGGGATGCACACAAGGACTGCAAAATCTTACATGCAAATAGTTTAGTGAGACATGAAAACAGGGCAGCTGGCTCAAGCACATGCTGTGTTTAACCAGAATGTATTCCACTGACCAATTTGTGCATGTGAATTAATGCAAGCAAACTCAATTTTGCTACAGATTTCAATATCATGCATTTAATGCTTGTGCATTAGATAAGTAGCTGCTACTAGGTTTTCAACACAACTTCTGGAATGCAACTTTTTTAGGATCATGCTTTAGGAAAGAAAATCAATATTCCTGTTCCCTGTTTTTTTTAAGTTAAACTACTTAGGATGAGGAATAACACTCGTCTGTCTTTCAGGTAAATATAGTATTTTTTAAAGGCTTTCTCTTTTGGGTTCACTGAATGATTTCCACATTGCATTAACATATAAAAGCTTGTTCTGATTGCTTTTATTTAAGAAATTTTTCTCCCTCACATCACATCTTCCCTCATCCTGTTGCGGGGAATAATAAGGGAAGAAATAGGAAGAGCCAGCAAATCAATAGCTGACTCCAAGCCTGGTGTCACCAGCAGAATTTTGGGGGTTTTGATCATGGGACGGTTTACACAACACCAGGCCTGATGGTGACAGACAGGGTACACCTATCTCAAAGGAGAAAAGGATCTTTGTGCAGGAGTTACAAGAGCTCATTGAAAGAGCTTGAAACTAGTTTTGATGGGGAAAAGGGATAAAACCAGGCTTGCTAAAGATAAACCTGAGGGTGGCATGTGAATATTTGACAGAGGATGTGCTAGCAAGGTCTTTCAGTCTGCCATCTCAGTGGAGGTAGGGGATGGAGGTGCACGTCGCAGCAAAGGCACAAGGGTTACCAACAAGAGGAGAAGAGAAGACTCTGGGGAAATGTTATTGCGGCCTTTCAATACTTAAAGGGAGCTTACAAGAAAGATGGGGACAGATGTTTTAGCAGGACGTTTTTAGCAATAAAACAAGGGATAATGGTTTTAAAGTAGAAGTGGGTAGAATAGATTTAATAATACATTTTTTACAGTGAGGGCAGGGAAACACTGGAGCAGCTTGCCCAGAGAGGTGGTAGATGTGCTGTCCCTGGAAACATTCTGGGTCAGGCTGGATGGGGCTCTGAGCAACCTGATCAAGTTGAAAATGTGCCTGCTTATTGCAGGCTGGACTAGATGGCCTTTAAAGGTTCCTTCCAATCCAAACCATTCTATGATTCTACGACTCTATGATTCCATAGTTCTATGATTCTGTGATTCTGTAATGTGTTAGAAAACATGGAATTGCCTGAAAATGGTCACAAAGGAATTAGGGCTTCTCCCCCCAGAAAGGGGACGGGATCAATAGCCTGTGTGAAGTGCATCTGCACCAGTGCAGCATGGGCAACAAAGAGGAGGAGCTGGAAGCCACTGTGCAGCTGGAAAACTACATGATACAGTTGCCATCACGGAAACACAGTGCAATAACTCACATAATTGGAGTGCTGCAATGGATGACTATAAACTCTTCAGAAAGGGTAGGCAAGGAAGGAGATGCAATATGGTAGCTCTGGGAGCGTTGCAATTAT
Organism: Calidris pugnax; assembly: GCF_001431845.1. NCBI lineage: Eukaryota > Metazoa > Chordata > Aves > Charadriiformes > Scolopacidae > Calidris > Calidris pugnax. Next base: position 2,504,870 of record NW_015091265.1, on the reverse strand, counting down.
CTTGAGCTTAATGATGGTGATGATAGGGTTAAGTATTTTATGGGTAAGGATCAGGGGGAAGGCCAACAAGGCAGTTTTGGGCCTCTCACTACAGGAAGGACATTGAAGTCCTGGAGCATGTCCAGAGGAGAGGCATCAAGCTAATGAGGGGTCTAGAGAACAAGTCATACGAGCAGAGGCTGAGGGAACTGGGCACGTTTAGTTTGGAGAAGAGGAGGCTGAGGGGAAACCTCATTGCCCTCTACAACTCCCTGACAGGAGGGTGTAGAGAGGTGGGGGTTGGCCTCTTCTCCCAAGGGAATAATGACAGGACCAGAGGAAATGGTCTGAAGTTGCGGCAGGGGAGATTTAGATTAGATATCAGGAAGAATTACTTTACTGAGAAAGTGTTCAGGCACTGGAACAGCCTGCCCAGGGAGGTGGTGGAGTCACCATCCCTGGAGGTATTTAAGAAATGTGTAGACATGGGTCTTCAGGGCATTCTCTAGTGCCCAAGATTATTGGTTTGTGGGTGGGTGTGATGTGGTGGGGTGGGGAGTTTTTTGTTTTGTTGGGTTTTTGTTGTTTGGGTTTTTTTGTGAGGTTAGACTCGATGATCTCAGAGGTCCCTTCCAATCATGGTGATTCTGTGATTCTGTGTCATGGTAGGAGTCTGTTATAGACCAGGACGAAGAGACAAATGAAATATTCTATAAACAGCTAAGAGAAGTCTCACAACCACTAGCTCTTGTTCTTGTAGAGCACTTCAACTTACCAACTGTCTGCTGGAAATACAGCACAGCAGAGAGGACAGAGTCTGAGAAGTTCCTGAGTGTGGAAGGTAACTTCCTTGCATGGCTGGTGAAGGAGCCAACTGTGGAAGCTGCCCTAGGCAACAAGGCAACATGGGGCTCCATCTCTTCTTCTGGGTAATAGGCAATAAGACAAGAGGAAACAGCCTCAAGTTGCACCAGGTGAGGTTTAGATTGGATATTAGGAAAGATTTCTTCACTGAAAGGGTTGTCAATCATTCAGGCTGTCCAGGGAAGTGGTTGAGTCACCATCACCAGAGGTATTTAAAAGAGAACTAGACACGGTGCCTTGGTAGTGGCAGACTTGGCAGTGTTAACTTCACGGTTGGACTTGATGATCTTAAAGGCTTCTTTAGACCAAAATGATTCTATGGTTCTGTATTTCTTCTTGGCCTCAAACATTAAGGGCTTTGGTGGGTTGTGTTTTGCTATATACTTCTCATTATATCTTTTGCACTCAATTCCAGACACTTTGCCAACACAAAATTCATTTTTGAGTCTCATGGAGTTTCATAGAAGTGTGCAAAATACATCAAAACTAAGTTACACAACACTATAAACAAATTAGGAAAACAGCAGCATGCATTCACTGCACATTCAAATCTTGGGCTGTTTCTGGTGGTTTTGTGTGTCTTTGTCACTAGAGGGGCTCCTACATCACACAGTCATAATTTTGTTTGAAAGGTTAATCCATACAGAGGATGATGCTGGATTAGTATCTCGACTTTTTTTTTTAATTAAACAACTGGAAGGGTGAGGAAACCCTCATTTCCCTTCAGGGTAAACAGAGGCATATAATTATAAAACTCAGATGTTCCAGAAACCTAACATCAGGATCAAAAACAATTCAAAAACCATCCTGCAACCATGTTGAACTATTTTACATACAATGTACTATATCATCTTCTAATTACCTGTATAGTTAATAATAATTAAGGAAGTAATTGATCTATTTAAACCTAGTCACAGAGCAGTGGCAGAACTAGGCAAGTAAGTTTGAAATGAGTTTAATATCACAGTTACCAGATTAAATTAATCTCTTTCCCATGCCTCAATTTCCAATCTTCTTCCTGCAAATTAGGGAGAATATTTGCTTCACTGAGTTACAGTGCTGAGTTTCAGTTACAGAATAGGTTTTTATCTTCATCAACAATTTAAGGTTGAGTATTACAATTTCAGAAGAACAGCATTTGAAATAATACTCCCTTTAGCTTTATATTATAAATGTTTAGCTTAATTTTTTTAAAAAAAACTGAAGAGCAAGCACAGGAAGACAAAGAAAAAACCTCAGTACTTTAGTAGCTTTATTAAATTCATATTTTTAAAATATAACCTTATGATAGCTAGTAGTTGAAAAGTACCACTGCACTCCCCAGACTAAATTCACCTTGTTGCAAAACTGAGCCAAGTAATATTTAATCTTCGTCTTTTTAGCCTACATGCCTTGACTTCTTAAAATATTGTGGAGGACCAAACAACTGTAGAAATGGTATCACTAGACTACAGATCTCCACTGCTACTATTAGCTGTAACCACACAGCCATATTTCTTCCCCATGTTTCGTTTTATCGACTTCATTAAACAGTTGTCTATTGAGACAGAGGGTAGCTTCTGTGGATTGCAACGAAGACCAAGATGTGACCACAGGCTGCAGTGATCAGCACTCCGCCAGCATGCGGATGACATCTAGAAGACGAGATGAGTTGCTGATTTATTTCTTTGGAGGCAACCCACACACTTTCATGTCTCTTTCTCATGACAGCTGAGCTAAATGTGAGGCTTTGGGTCAAGTAGTATGGACAGGGAATTTTTCATTGATGTTGGCAGTGAGTTTCATTGTTTAATCAGTGTCAAATTTGGCTAAGAATACACCACTTAGCAGAGTCATTGCAAGTTTTTTTAAAAAGAAGTTAAAGTGGGTCCTTTTAACTGATATTCTCTCAGCTGAGCCGGGATGGGCCTGTCTGTTATCACACACATTCTTTAGCAGCAGTTTCAAGTAGTCAAAAAACCACACATGACAGAGCTGAAGAGATCCCAATAGAGAGCGGACAGAGCCAAGCCTTCTGCTACTCTACAGTCTCCAATATTTCTTGGAGTGTGGAATTTCATCATGCAACAACATCTCAGATAAGTTGATATCAAGCTGATCCTTTACAGCATTATTATTCAGTCAGAACAGAACTCTGAAACAACAGCTTTTCTGCTTCCCCCCTATCCTTTTCCCTTCCTGATTTAAAATTATTTTTTATGGGTTGATTTTAGCCGGCTTCAGAAGACTTACCACTTTCAAACATTTTAATTCAGTGGGTTTGTTAACAGCTCTTACAACATTGATTTAGAGTGCACAAATGATTTTAATTCATGTTAAATTAAGTGAGTTTTCGATGATCTAACTAGCCTTCCTTTTTAGATTTTCAATTTTCTGTCAACCCTCTCAAGTTTTTCAGCTTGTCAGTCAGTTTGGATTATGGAATCCAAACATCTTTTGAAGCTGCTCTATTAAGCTGACATATATATACATCTCAAAAAGGTTAAAATAATTTGAGTTTTATAAAAGCAGATGAATTTAGATATTCTGTGAACAGCGATTTATTTTATTTTTTTAATTCCTCCCCTTAATTATTTTTCTTTGTGTAACACAGCACTTAAACTAAATTGGACTGTAAATTATAAAGCAAAGTAAAACAGAATACTTATCATCTTTGGAAGCTCATAAAAATACAGCAAATGCATTAAAAAATACACAATCACCACTATCACTATACTTACAAGAGAAGGATTTTCTCATTCCAGAAGTTTTCAAAGCATAAGACTAAGCAACATGCAGTGAAATATTATCTACCCTTAGCACAGTTTCTGAAACATTCTTAAGACTTTGGAATGTTAGTAAGTCATAAGGGGAGACTAGATAGTACTAGTCTTGAACAAAAGGTTTTTGGGAAACTATTTCTTCTTTAAAAAACTCATAGGACAAGTCCATGACAATGTTGTAGTTGTACAAGTGACGTTTGACAGAGACAAATCCATTCCTGATCCATTGTCATTTGTGGGCCCCACACACATCTACATAATCAAGCACTGGATTAACTTTTGATTGTCAGAAATGACTTCACTGACAGCAGTACTACTTCTGGCCATATCTCAGATTGCTTTAGTACTATTTTAATACCGTGAATAGCTTTTCTGCACATCTTAAGTCACCTACAGTGAGGAGAATTCTTCTTTGCCATTTAACATGAAGAAGGGGTGGAGAGGAAAGAGACTGAGGAAAGATTCACACGGCTTTCCTGAAAATTAATTCATTAAGAATCAGTTCATAATGGAAGGATTATGAAAAATCTATACAAGAGCTCAGGATTTGAAAAAAAAAAAATAATCAGAAATAGTACCAGACTATAGAAAGATTTTAATTTTGGTTTAATGCCTTTGTACACTGTTCAGCCATTACAATTTTCATATGACGGTAGTATAAGATAACTGTTCATAATAGGCTTCTAAAGAGTTCCAAGTCAGAAGCATTAATCTATAACTTTGAGAATTATTTTCTTCTTTTACCCTAAAATGGGAGGATGGTAAGGGCATAGTGGAGGGAGAGAGTTCAACTTAACCAATTTCAAACTAAAAAATAAATTCCAAGATGTTCTATACTGTGTAATGCCCAGTCGTATTCTTGTTAGTAGATTGGAGTATGCTTACATCTAAGTATACTCAATAGAGTATACTCAAAATGAATTTGAACATACTCAAATATTGCCAGCAGATTTGAGTACACCAAAAGCTTGTTTTCTGCACTAAGTCTCCGAACAAAATAGTATTTTTTCATAGCCTAATGAGATAAAAAAAGAAAATTATTTTAATCCTTTTTCTTTTTTTCTGATAGTTTTGTACACAACAGCAAGTGATACTAACCCTCTGATTGATCAGCAGCTGTTAAAGAAGTTAACACTGAATTATTTCCATATTTAGACTTTAGAAGAAATGCTCTCTAACAAACCTGTATGGAGGTAATACAGTATATCTAAACATCCAGCTGTAGCTGGGCCTGAGAAAGTTTCATATAAGTACAACAGCAGAATTGAATTTTTTCCAGGGAGAAAAATATTTATGTTTTTTATACTTTCATCCTTGTGCAAAATTTTGCGTTCATAACATGCAATTTTTCACAGCTATATAAAACTATCCTTTTCCTCTAGCAAGGTTATTCCTTTGTGGAACTGAAGTCTTCTACTTCCTCGTTTTTCCAAGGAGAAATTTAAGGAGTTGGACTTACTTTGACTCTTTCAGTTTATCAGTCTTAACTGACAGGAATTTTTTGAAGCACATTCACCTGAAACATACTGGTGTTTCTAGATGGCTGCAGCCTCAGGCATTAATTAACCACACAGTGTTATGCAGCTAAGCAGTCACAACTGTATACTTACTGTAAGCCATATCCAGTTGTATTTATAGCACAGAACTGCTTCAAAACCTTTGCTCTGGAAGCAAAATAGTTTCTCCAACATTAATAGATTAAAAACTCACCAAAACCTATGCTAGCACTTGCTCACTTGGCAGAATTATTTTAATGCAAAGAAGTTAATTCTAATAAAAGGCTGCTTGGTTACCAGTAGATGCATTGCTGTTCCCACCTTTTGTGGTAGGGGGAGAAATCCCTCAGGTGTGTCTGATATGCCATAGCCTTTGTTCTGCAGAGATACAGATCCATGGTTAGTCTGAAATTATCAATTAACACTTTTAGAAGTCTCATCTTTCAAGTATTAAGAGTGGGCAAGTTGCTCAGCCAGGGCAGACTTCTCACTATTACTTACCAATTTTAATATATTAATTGAATTCCATTAATGACATCCTCTGAACAGTGAAACTGCTGTCTATTCCCCATGACTCAAAATTGTCCTGTTATAAATCCATTAAATTAAATTATGTGATACAAAGGTTAATTAATCATGCATACCCAGCAGCAGAAAATCAGACATATAAACAGAATATTGATTTTTCAAGGAGTCTGCTACTACTTGAAACCATGATGGAATCACCCACAGGTATGTTTCATGAGCAGTAGTGATATAATTAACGGTAATAAACTCTGGCTTTGGTAGTTAATTAGATCAGCTATGTAGAAAATTTCACAAAAGTGATTCCAGGAGCTCATGCCCTATTTTAACAATGGCAAGTCATTACCTTTTTCACATGGATACTGTTTGGAAATATCAACCATTAAATAATGAAAGTTGAATGATAAGTCATCAGCTAACAGTTTCTCTTAATAGCCCAGTGCAGTAAAGCTGACATCATAAAAATTAACACACTAAAGTGGTTTTTCTACCACCAGTGTAGCAATATTTTACATTTCCTTCTCAAAAGCCAGCAGTACTACTCTGACCCAGTATCATTGCTGCCATAAAACTCTTCCTTTACAACCCTCAAACTTGCATGACCAAAGCTCTCAAAACCCTTTCTGTAACCCACATGGAAAGTTGCAATGAAATTTGCATCTTTCTTCCTTTAGAAACCATAAATGTTACTATCTCCAAATAAGTAATTGAAAACATTGGTTTATATAGTCATTTAAGATGGTCAAGGTAACATAAATAGGCTGTATAGCTAACATCTGTATAATGTGTAACCTGAATATACATTTTTATACATGTATGTGTTTACACATATATGTATAAGTTATGTTATTTAAGACTATAGATGTTGGGGTATATTAAAATATCAGTCACATGCTCTGAATTTCTTTTCATTTTATAGCCTACATTAGGAAAGTGAAAAGACACTGATGCTGCAGAAGCCAGTATGGTCACTTGCAGTACTTTCAGAGTTACAGTAAAGTGCAATATGCTTTTGCAAACACACATAAACTCAAAAGCACTATGAAAATAACTCCAATTCAGACAGGTACTTTTAGACATCAGTTAAGTCAGTGCCCTATTAAAGAAAAGAGAAAGATATTCAGATAACAGTGCTCTCCATTTTTAACTTTCCAGGTTTTACTTAATTCTGGAACCTTGTCCTGTATCTCTCTATTTTTAATGTTTTACTCTTGTGGGAAAAGGATTTTATTTCCATTTCTTGCAAGGAATTTTATCACTAGAGAAATCTTAATCACAACAGTGTCCTCAATCTGCCTAGAAATAATAAAATTTTTAATGATTTGGAACTTTTAGAATTGGTTGAGACAGTATAGAACTATCTCATATCACAGAATCACTAAATTACAGAATATTCATGGTTGGAAGGGACCGTTGAGATCATCGAGTCCAAGCATAAAAAAACCCCCAAAAAAACAAAAATCAACCAAACAACAACAACAAAAAAGCCACACAAAAAAAAAGCCACACACACAAAAAACCAACAACAAAAAACAAACAAACAAACAAACAAAAGCAACCAACCCAACCAACACCACACACCACATCTACCCATAGACAGACAAAACCGAACAATCTCGGGCATTAGAGCATGCCCTGAAGAGCCATTTCTATATGTTTCTTAAATACCTCCAGGGATGGATGGTGACTCCACCACCTCCCTGGGCAGGCTGTTCCAGTGCCTGACCACCCTCTCAGTAAAGTCATTCTTCCTAATATCTACTCTTAACCTCCCCTGCCGCAACTTCAGACCATTTCCTCTGGTCCTGTCATTATTCCCTTGGGAGAAGAGGCCAACCCCCACCTCTCTACAACCTCCTTTCAGGTAGTTGTAGAGCACAATGAGGTCTCCCCTCAGCCTCCCCTTGTTCTAACTGAAAATACCTAGTTCCCTCAGTTCCTTTCCTTGACTTGTTCTCTAGACCCCTCACTAGCTTGGTGGCTCTCCTCTGGGCATGTTCCAGCAGCTCAATGTCTTTCCTGTAGTGAGGGGCCCAGAACTATGGACTTTAATAGAGTTTCAGAATAGGATTAATCATGTGAGATGTATCATCTATACTGATAGTAACAGGTGTCTATAGGAATACTAAAACAGGATCATGAGTGCCACACTGTGCTCAACCAGTTCAGTTCAGCAGAGAGTTTTAAGCCTTTTTAATGCTTCATCTGCCTCTTCTGCCATCAGATTTGTAGATGACTGGAAAAGTCTAAGCTTCACCGAAACCAGGCCTTCAACACAGAGGTGGAAAAAATGTTCAAATAGCTGAATATGTGAAGGAGTGTGACATTATCTGAAGTCCAAATTAGTCTTGTAAGGCTTACATAGGAAAAATGAACTTCCCAGAAAAGATGTGTAATCAGAAAATATCAAAATGTTTAGAAATAATAAAAGCTTAGGAGGCCCAATGTTTGAATGACTTTCACTGCTACTGAAGAGGAAAGAAAAAATAAGCGTATTCCATGATCTGTAGCAGACGCAATAACCTCCAAAGTATAAAAACAAAGGAAATGAACCCATGCTCACAAACAGTCCAGGCTGCATAAAGACAAAACCGCTGTAACAGTACCTGTAACAGAATTTAAGGAGAAGATTAATTCCTCCATAAATCTTACCTAGCCAGCTCCAGACTAAAAAGACCAGTGCATGGACCAATTCATGGACCTCTGTGCCCCAGCCTAAAAAATGAAACACACAGGTTTACTTAAGCTTCAGTTCTATTGATCTGGAAGCAAGCCGAGCTCCTAGTGCAAGAACTGAGGTGGTTGATCCTGCGCAACAGTATTCAGGTATTTTCATTAATAAGGAAAAATTAATATTTTTTTTTTGTTCCTTTTGTTAAAGTCTCTTTGTCAGAGTGTCTTCCAGGGAGCCAGGGGCCCAGCAGAGTGCCTGTGTTAACCTGTGGGCACGCAAAGCCACTTATGAAACTTAAAGAAGACTATTCTCACTGAACTGTAGTCAGGAAGTTTCCCACAGACCTGGACTACTACGCAGCCAAGAGGAAAATAACTAACTGGTTAAAAATACTCAAGTCAGAAGATGTAGGCATGGGTCAGGTTCCCCGCTCCCCATGTTACCAGCTTTCTTCTTTATTCACAAACCACTGGAGAAAGCACACACAGTCAGAGGAATAAAACACTCTTCTGATTCTTTTCTTACTTGCCAGGCCTTAAATACTTGGCTGAAGTCACATAAAACGTTCATAGTATATGGAACAAAAAAAATGTTACATCTTTATACGCAGTGGCCCAGTTTTCTTAGAGGAAAGAAGAACTATATTATCAGCACAGTTTTTGCCTAAGGGTAGGAGAGACAGGATTAAAACCTCCTTTTTCCTTCCCTGTCTTGCACTCCAAAGGCTGAGGAGCTGGGGCAAGGCTTGCAGACCAAGGTTAGAAAACACAAGTTGGTCATAAACTAGTTAGAAGAATGACAAAGGACGTGACAGATAAACAGAAGCTTTTGTGACTGTGATTTTCAATTAATGTCGTTAAAACTTGCCTATGTCCTACATTATACGCTTGAGACCTTTATTGGAACTAACCCCAATTACATTTTCCTATATTTCCCTAGTAATGTAAAGAAACTAACCTTTGAAGGAGGACAATGAAATGCAAAAACATGAAAGCTAGAAAAAGAGAGAACTCTAATTCTAGGTATCACAAAAGGTTTGCCAGTCAACAAAACTGAGGGTCAGAGTTGACATGATTAACATTAAAAATGAGATAAATGGGATAATACTGGGTTCCATATGCAAGCTAGAGACTCAGAGGAAAGAAAACATGCACCTATATCATTTAACTTGCTGCATAATTGACCAGCTCTCATACCGTTTTGAAGGTTAGACAAAGAGCAAAGTCTACAGCTGGCTTCTGGCACCAAACAAAACAAAATTCTCCCTGGCAGCAACTCAGGTTACTTCTGAGACAACCATCTAGGTAACATTACCCTTTGCGGAAATGCAAAGCTTCCCCTTAATTAAAGTTCAAAATCTAATGTCTGCAGCCAAATAACATTTCATCAATGAAATTACAAGCTACAGTTAGTGTTCCTCAAGAGAAGTTGTGTACTGGAGCGGGTTCAGCTCTTTTCTTGAGCTTTCACAGTGGAGGAGACAAGACTTAGCCTTCGTAACTCATGCACAGATAATCAATTAGACATTTGCAGTTGTTTCTTATGCCTCAAGGAGTTGTGGTGTTTGAGTCAGTAATGGAAAGTGTTAAACCTTGTTGCCACAAAAATATCTTGCTCTTATTTAGCACTTCTTGCCAAGTAGGTGTCCTAACATTCACAGTAGCAGGTTACTACCAGCACAACTATGCAATAGTTTTTATACATTTTATTAATATCAAAATTCAAGCAAAGAAACTGCTGCTCATGTTTAAATAGTTTTCCAAATGAATGCAAAACCAGAAGTGCAGTCATGCAATAAAAAAGAATTAGAAAAATATTGATTTTTAAAGTTAGCTGTTATACAAGTATTACTGAAAAGAAGGATTAGCAAAAGTTTCTAATCTGCTCTAAGGCTGGGTTTCTAGGTAATCACCACAGAGAATATCTGAAAATATTGATCTCCTATCAGTCAGTGCGAACATGGTACTCATAACATTATACCCAGGCACATTTGTCACTTTTTAATCCTATTGGTCCATGTTTTCCAGAAAATTGCTGTTACCTAACTAAAGGGAACTTAAAATAAATAAGACAAGCACAAAAATAACCTAAAAATCATTAATAACTTTTCACTTTGTGTTGCAGCCAATGTGTTAATATTTCTCAAACTTATAGTTAACCTCTGAGACCAAACTTTTCTGTGTGTAATTTACTTTCAGAAACAACAATTGACAATTTTGTTATTGGTGGAAGCCGGTTCCGTGAACTAGCATACAATAGAGTTGAAAACTATACTTAATAAAATCCACATTTAAATAAAGTAGGAACAGATCACCTTTCTCCCACAGAACCAGGAGAATCAGGACATCTTTAGCCAGAAAACTTCCTGATGAAGTTGCTTTCTCATAGCTGCACAAGGCACTATGAGCTGGAATTGGAGGAGAAACTGCTTGGACAATAAAGCCCAGGTAACTTTGTACTCAAAGAGTTGAGTCTAAGGCTCAAATTGATTGATTCCAAGGCTAACTTCATCACCAACATTTAACTGGTGTTAACTTAATCACCTGCATTGTCAGCTTAAGCATCAGTGGATATACATAGCCAGCACAGGAGTGAACGGATCTTGAAAACCAGGATTTATTCAACTTTACAAAGTAATAGGTGGGTGAAAAATGGTTTCAATTGCCAGAGACAAACCTCTGAAAGACTAGTGACAACTATAGCTTGCATACATCTCAGCCTAACACTAATGTCCAATGATATACTGGTCTCTATTGCTCAGGCCAAACAAAAGGCAATGTTCAAACAGAGTTCAGCCTCCTCGAGCCATACAGCAAAAACAATCAGGGAACCCAGAGGCCTGTTTACTTTTGTATCTGGATTCCAGATTTTCAAACCAATAGTATAAATGAGACACAACAATGGAATTGGTTTCTAGAAGATTTTCCAGGTAAAAGAAAGAACAAATCCTGATTAAAGAAACTGGTGAAAAAGAAAGGCTAAAGAGCCTGTTCTATAAGAAAATGATGCATAATAAATATGAAACTCAATGTCAGACCTTAACGCTGTCAACATACCACAACTGTTTCTAGAGAAGCCCTCTTGGCAAAGGGAACACACCACCTGCAAATCATAAGGAAGCAGAAAAAGGGCACTGTCTGTATTGATACAAACATGCACAATATCAGGAGGAACAGCTTTTCATGTCACCACTTTACAATCAGGACCACATGAAAAAATGCCAGGTTGGAGGATTAGTGACATTTGTCCAAGGTTCAAAACAATATTTGAGCATTAGTTCCACCTGGGACGCGTACATCTACATAAATGAATACTTTCACTTTCCTTTTGCCTTAGAATCAACTCTAAACACAATCAATAACACAGTATAAACTATTCTGATAATTTTCATAGTCAAAATATAAATTCCAAGGGGACAGACCCTGGACTTACCTTCCGCTTCCAGCAAGAATTAAAAAATCCATTTAAAAGAGTTTAAACTATTTAAAGTCAGGGTATGGAAGTTCAAATTAACCCTGCCCCTGCAAACACTAATGGCATCCCTCTTCTAAGTATTATATCTCAGTACAGTCTATTTTTTATAAGCAATTGCTGGCAGAACGTAACAGTCACAAAGAGAGTCTACACCAAACTAAAAGGGGTCAGCATATGACCTTTATCATAGTACTATGGTCAGAGAATCAATATTTTTCATTTTGTTATACATGAAGGCAAATCTCTTACCATTCACACAGAGACACAGCATCTAGAGTAATTATTTATTTTGCTTCCTTGGAAGACATATCTTAAGAACATTCAGATATTTACAGGATTTATCCTCGTTTAATATCCTAAACCAATATTGTGCAAGAATCTTCACTTTTGTTCCCATGTTCAAGAAATGTTTTTAGTCCATATTTAGTTAAAGTTAATGTTTTGAAGTAACTTCTACAGCCATTATGTTATCAGAATCCAGAATTCAGTTCTCCTTGCATTATTTATGAAGTTTCAATGTATAGATTTCAGTGACCCTGGGGATCTTTCCACTTAATGTATTAGTGAGATCTTTGGGAAAATAAATTTCAGATTCAATAGCCAATAGGATGTTAAACACCCTTTATAATTAATCGTGTCACATGTGTTTCAGAGAAGTGTCAGCTCAGAAGAGATGTCATATATAGATCACAGAGTTTGGACACTCATCCTGTGAGACCCTTGAACATGTAGTTCTTCATTCAGCATGCTACTTATTCTCTTTTGCTCTACATAAAAATATATTCAGGAGTGGAATGGTTAGATATCTGTTTTAAGCAAAATTTTTATAAAGTGGTAGGTATGACTCCCTGTACAGTTTGGAGAAACAAATGCATACACTGTCCAGAGCAGTTTATGCCATTTATTATAGGGCACTAACCTCCAGATGAATGACCCTGACGGCTTTTCATTGATTGTATGGGTATCTCAGACCAGATGGCTAAAGCTGGGGCAATGGGGCAGTGCCTAAGGGTCATATCTTCAAAAGGCTTTTGGTGTCTGGGGCAGAGGTACAACATACTTGAGAAGACTTTTCACTTCTGTGAAGGCTGAAAAAGAAGCTCTCAGCCATCTCACCATACAAAGAGAGTTTGCAAAAGTAAGACTAAAACAGGATGAAAGAGCTTATGGGCAAAGTTCCAGCAGCAAATTAAGAGAGACCTTAAGGAGAGAAATGAGTTACTTATATCAGTTCCCATAAAATGCAAAGCCAAAACCAATTGGCAGGATTCTACAGATTTTATGTCTCACTGTGAAAATGGCTATTCCTATTCAGTGGGCACATACATTGCCAATTGCAACACTTTCTGACCTGCTTTTGAATCTGCACCTCTCTTTTCAACCAGATAACACACAGCAAGGGTCGCATATTCACTTTGAAAGTGGTTGAAGGCTATTGTTTCAGGAAAGAGCAGATTCATCAAGGAATTCTGTGGAGAGGTTTTTTTTTTTATTTTTAGTGCTGGATTCAATTCTGAATTTTCATAGTGATCTGGGTTTGATGTAGCCCAGCTATTTTTACAGATGGTCGGAATTTTTCCCTCCATTTGTGCCTCCATAAGTGTAGAACAAGTGACGTTACCACAGTGTACCCTGGAAAATCAGCACACTTGCTCAGAAGCTTGTGACTATTGATATAAATATAGACCAGGAAAAGTGATACATTCTGTAAGTTCCTTAAAAGACCAGTAAAGGTAGAATTAAGTTTTGTCTTTATGGTTCTTTCTCACTGCATCAATATAATAAGCTTTCTCTAGATTAAAATTTCTTTTTTCAGTTTACTTTGTGCCTACTCCTTAGTACTGCAGCATTACAGCCTGGTGGGGCTAATTTGGAGCCATCTCCAGAACAACAGCTTTGTTCCCAGTTTATGGAAGGATCTTATTAAATATGCCAAGGCTGCTAATATAAAGCTTAATGCAGCAATGAGATTTCTCATGCCAAGATGTGCACTACTGTGTGCAGATAAATTTTAGGTAAATATTGCAACTGGTTATTAGGAGAACTGCACTTCTGTGGTTCAAGCCCGAGTTATATTAAGAATACTGTTTCAAGCATACATCAGTTTGATTTTTATTCTGTCTCCAATTTTTCACTTATAGCATCTATAAATACTCAGAAATTATGTTACAAATGTTTGAGAAACATAATAATAAAAATCGTTATTCATTTCAGCAATTTCCTTGCTTTTGTCATTGTCCTGCCCGATGATTGTTGCATATTTCACTAACAGCTTAGTAGGCGGTAGGAATCCTTGTAAAGAGGCCTTCTAGAACATTCTGAATGAAATACATTGCCAGTGTCCTTCTCTAATGCAGAAATTCAGTTTCTCTACCAAACCATGCCATTATAACAATTAAAATGGGGATACTTAGGAGATAGCCAGGCATTGATTAATTGGAGAGAAGAAAGGGCGGGGAGGGACAGGACATGACACTATTAACTATGCTTGCTTTTGGTAGAAGTATTTGTCACCAGAGTCATAAGAACTACCTGCAAGTCTTCACACCCAGGTCCTCAAAAAATGTGTGCTCCAGCTTCTGAAGTACACAAAATGCCCCAGGAAGAATTCTCCTACTCTGAAAGCCTTAACTGATTGCAAGGTGAGTATCCACCCCATCTTCTGAAACCCTTTTTTAAAGGATAGATGGAGGAGTAATTAAGGATAAGTCATTCATCAGCTATAGTATCCAAGACTGACATTATTAAACTCTTGTTCAAGGCTAGTACAGAGACAAGAGCCTTAAAGTATGTATCTTACCATGTTTATTACCAGCAACTCAGAGGATGCCATACAGTCCTTTTACAATGGCTGTTCAAAAATAAGCCAATCTTACAATGAATCACGAATTTGAGATGCAAGAACCATGCCCAAACTCTTACACATCAGCAGAATGCCTACTCTCACTGTGCCACATCTGGGGCACAAAACCAGAGGGCTCATAGCTCCAAGGTACCACTCTCACCATTTGCAGTTCTATATTACAGCAACTAGACACAAGTTATTGAAAAAAATAAACCTTAAAACAGTCATCGCTTGAAAAATTATCATATGAAAATAAACGTCATATTGACATTTACCTTTTGGAGAATAGATTACTTACGTGTCCGATGCTGGGGTTTTCCACAGTGAAGCTTTGTCCTACAACACAGGTTGAATTTCCTTCTTACTCTCTTATCTCCTCTAGGACATAACGTCCACTCCACCACAACCTCTTCTCCAAATCCACAAGTTTCCAGTCACACTTCAAGTAACTGTTATCTCATCTAGTATATGCTGGAGAGGTGAAGGATGGTCTTCCACCAGCCCTCTCAGAGTGTAAGAGTCACACCAAAAGAACTTTCCTAGTTTTGCTGAGGAGGGTGATGGTAGGGACTCAACGGAACATCCAAGACTGGAATTGTGCCAGTGTCACAAAAAGTATTGTTTGGTATCACATACATTGAGACTTGTGACATGAAATGGTACAGACATATTTTCCATCTTTGAAATATATTTCTTATAGTGCTTCTTTTCATCAAGATGGCTTATTTGTCTGTAGCACAGAAATAGCACCACATATGCAGCACCATGGATTTCATTAGCTTGAAGAAAAAAAGGAGAGAGGAAGATAAAAGTGTGTAACCACCACATTTGTTACTAAATGTATATTCCTTCCCGATAACAACACTGGACTTGATTAGATCAATAACATTCACAGTAAGATTCAAAATGTATAAGTAAAACTACAAACCTGTAAATCAGAACTGACCTTCACTATTCAGTCATTTTCAGTACTTAACAAGAAAGAGAAGTACATGAAGAAGTTGACATATAATAAAAACACAAGAGCTACTGTGTTCCATTTCCAAAAATGAGCAGAGGGAAAGGGAACTTCCCGGCAAAATACTCAGTTCTGTCCCATTAACATTCTGAAGACCCTTGAATTAATTAATACTTATTCCCATAGAACATCACAGTATCATAAATACACAGCTTTTAAACTGCAGAGTACCTAATGAACTGATATCTTTTAAAGAATCAATACATTTCCATCAGTTTCTCAGGACTGGAGACTCAAATAAGTTATTTAAACGGCATTAAGATTTTATACTGTTATAGACGACACAGTGCAAGGTCTCAAGATCAGCCTTTGCCTGAGTGACTTTAGACTGTGAAGTCACTCAATCACAAGAAAATTCTTTATCACCTAGTTTAGTTTAGCTTAGGCTCTGTGAATACCACGTAAGGAAAACATTGGTAGGTACTGTATAACAGAAAAGTTTTTATAGTAACTGAGATTTGGGAATAATATTGAGACAATTTCAGACTTCAGCCAGAAAAACACATACCTACACGTGTAGACACACACACATACACACAGAGATGAACGTCACACTCCTCCTGGTGAAAGATCCAGGAAACTAATCATGACTTCTCCACCCCCAGGCTTCTTGAGGAAGGCTGAAACTGCTGACCCTAGGGCCCAGAGGAATGCTGGAAGGATGAGCACCACACAAGGGAAACTGAGGTAGATACTAAGAAGTCTGCTTACAATAAATTTAACTATATTATTAATAAAATTTCCCTGTAATAATTAGATAACTTGGACTTACTTTGATTGGATTTTAAATATTTGACTAAGAAACTCCCTTAAAGTCCTTTATGGCAGGTGCATGTATTTACCTGCAAAAAGATTTGAAGTGTCTCACCTGTAACAGTCAACTTGAGATATCCTGTTGTTATTCATGATTACAGTTTCCACTGTTCAAGTACTTGTACAGACTCACTCTGCTCCCCACGGTTCCTCCTTGCATCTAAGTCAGTGTGTTTTAATATTGAGAAGAGACTCTTCAAGAGGAGTTGCAGGCCAGTTACCCCAGTACTTTAAGGTAAGAACATTTGAGGTGTTGTTGCTGAATATATATATATGTGTGTGTGTGTGTATAGGGCCACGTTTAAGGACAGCACATGTTGTGTTTACTGTATATTGTCTAAAAGAAAATGCTTATTCTTTGGCTACATTTTTATAACCTTGAAAAACCTTATTAAATTGTGCACTATAAAAAGTTGAAGTCGTCAGACCAGGTACAGACTTGTTTTGATGCATTAGAGGTATAATTAGCTATTGGACTCCTCCACTTCCAGTTGAATTAAGTAGAAAATTTCTCTGTAAACATGCTAAAATGTTATGCCATCAGAAACAACAACGTTTCATTTTCAGACTTGCATACCAGCTCTTCTCTGTGTTTCTATTTTGGGTTGGGTTGGGTTATACTAGGTTCTTTAGGGACATAGTAGCATTCTTCATCTGAAAAGAGAGAATATTAGCACATATCAGATAATCCTTAGATAAAACATGTAGATGGTCTGCCACATCAACAAAAAAAACTTCAAGCTTTATTTTAAAGTAATATGGAAACCTGCAACTTTCATGTTCTTCATATTTATTGTTTTATGTATGTAACTGACCAAAAAGTAGTATGAATGAATCATCCTGTATTTATTTCAAAAACACGAAGAAACTTGGTAATTAGGAATAAGCACAGCCTATGATCCAAGAGTATTCCACATTGTGGTGGTTGACCCTGGCTGGATCCCAGGTGCCCAACAAACGCCCTCTGTCACTCCCATCCTCAGCTGGGCAGGGGAGAGAAAATACACTGAAAGGCTTGTGGGTCAAGATAAGGACAGGTGAAGATCACAGAATCATAGAATGATTTGGGTTGGAAGACAACTTAAAAATCATTAAGTTCCAATGCCCCTGCCATGGGCAGGGATATCTCCCACTAGACAAGGTTGCCAGGAGCCCCATCCAGCCTGGCCTTCAACACCTCCAGGCATCCACAACTTCTCTGAGCAACCTGTTCCAATGACTCACCAACCTCACAGGAAAGAATTTCTTCCTAATACTAATCTAAATCTCCTCTCTTTCAGTTTAAAACCATACCCCCTCGTCCTGTCACTACAGTCCCTGATAAAGCGTCCCTCCCCACCTCTCCTGTAGGTTGCATTGGAAGGCTGCTATACAGTCTCCCCAGAGCCTTCTCTTCTCCAGGCTGAACAACCCCAACTCTCTCAGACTATCCTCAAAGGAGAGGTGCTCTGGCCCTCTGATCATCTTCATGGCCCTAAGATCACCCACCCATTACCATCACAGGCAAAACAGACTCGACTTGGGGAAGTCAGTTTAATTTATTACCAGTCCAATCAGAGTGTAGTGATGAGAAATAAAAACTAAACCTTAAAACACCTTTCCCCCACCCCTCCCTTCTTCCTGGGCTCAACTTCACTCCCCATTTCTCTCCCTCCTCCCCTTGAGCGGAGCAGGAGGTCAGGGAATGGAGGCTGTGGTCAGTTCATCACACCATGTTTCTGCCGCTCCTTCCTCCTTGGGGCGGGGGCAGTCTTCATACTCTTCCCCTGCTCCAGCATGAGGTCTTTTCCATGGGAGACCATCCTCCACGAAATTCTACAACCTGAGTCATTCCTGCAGGCTGCAGTTCTTCACCAGTTGCTCCAGTATGAGTCCCTTTCATAGGGTGCAGTTCTTCAAGAACAGACTGCTCCATGGTGGGTCCCCTATGGGGTACTGCCAGAAGCCTGCTCCAGCAAGGGCTTTCCATGGGGTCAGAACCTCCTTTGAGCATCCCTCTGCTCTGACGTGGGGTCCTTCACAGGCTGCAGGTGGATTTCTGCTCCACCAGCGACCTTCATCATGGGCTACAGGGGAACCTCTTCTCTGGCACCTGGAGCACCTCCTACCCCTCCTTCTTCACTGACCTTGACCACTCCAGAGCTGTTCCTTTCACCTATTCTCACTCCTCTCTCCTGACTGATGTTCCCCAGCAGGTTTTTTCCCTCAGTCTTAAGTATGTTGTCCCAGAGGTGCTACCACCATCTCTGATGGGCTTGGCCTTGGCCAGCCATGTGTCCATTTTGCAGCTGGCTGGCATTGGCTCTGTCGAACATAGGGGAAGCTTCTGGCAGTTTCTCACAGAAGCCACGCCTATAGCCCCTCTGCTACAAAAGCCTTGCCACCAAACCCAATACACACACTTTTCATAAGTAATTGAATCACTGGAGCATTCTGTAAGCAAAGATCTTTTTTACATTCATTAAACTTATGCATGCATCTGAAGTGATCCTAGACAGGAACAGTTAAAACTTTTTTTATCTCTGTTTTGTGGAGCTGTACAACATAGTGGAGTTCTGAATGAGTTTCTGAACAAGAGGTCGTTGATTTGATTGATGGTGTGAAGTATTTGTTCTCTTCATTAAACTTGTTATCTCACTGTGGATCATAAGCTTTCAGAAGAGTCTGTTAACACCTTTTTTGTAGACACTACCAGAGCTCTGGGTGTACTTTTTCCTTGCCATCTTTGCTTCACCAGTAGAGTATGCCTGGTTCTCCAGAGAACTCTAGTCTTAAAACACATTAAAATAATGCATTTCCTGTCTTTCTGATTATGCAAACCAGATTCAAAGTCCCAGTGCATGTCATGCACAATCAGAAAATTGGACAGGAGCCTGTGATATCTAATTTTGCAGTAGTCTTTGATTTAAGAGTAATCCTAAAAGGTTTAGGAACCCACAGAATATTTAAAATCTGGTAAGTTGCTTATTTTTTACCTTACACATTTTCCTTAAAAAGTGAGAAGACAGGACTAAAAATGTTCATGATATTCCAATGGGACAACTTTCTGCTGAAATAATGAAAAGAAAATAGGAAAATCACTGTATATACATTTACCTACACCTACAGCTTTCCTAATGGAAGATCAGTATTATTGTTGAAAAAAAATAAAAATAGGCTTAAATGAATTCTGCCAATTCTCTTTCATCACTTTCATTTATTCTGTGTTCTTTTTACACACTTTGTTTGTCTGTAATAATTAGGAACAATCTATTACATACCCTTTCTGTTTACCTCTGGCAAATTACCTTGTATCAGCAGTGATACGGAAATACAAATGAGCAGTATAAATCTTCTTGAAAATCATTTAAGATAGATTCATAAGAGCCCTGTTTATGTGAATATGAAACAAATGAGAAATATGATAAAGCCTTGGAGAAGGAAATTCATCAAAGTGAAGCAGTATCTATGTGATTTCATAAACGATATTAGAACACGCAGAGGCTTGGAAGTCAGAGATAAGTTACCGTCTGAGAATATTCTGAAGTTTAAAGTTTATAAACCATACAACGTTTTAGCTTCAGCAGAGCCATTGAATTTTCTCACTAAGAGTAAACAAATTTTACAATGGAAAGCAAAGCAGAAACAATATAAAATTACCTTTAAGGATCTATGCTATCAAGAGACAAAGCTTCTGACATCAACAGTCTGTCTTAAGACGGAAGGCGGTTTTTTTCCAATTGCATCAAGGTACTTCAAATCAATCACATCAAGGTATACCTCAAATAAGAAAAGTTTTTCTTACTTGTAAAAACAAGTTCCATCTTTATTTCCTTACAGGGGCATAGCCATAATGGCCATTAATGCAGTTGTTTTTTCCTTTGGGTCTAATCTTCATATATATCACTAGGAGAATCAAAGCCGTTGCCAGCAGCAAGACATAGGTCTACAATCAAGTCTAAGTAGTAACTGACAAGAGTTTCCTACAGATGTTGGCACATTGTATTGCAATTTTGCAGCTCAGAAAGCTGCTTGAAGTTAGTGCGCCAAAATACAATTACAGAGTAGACAAGATCAAGGCACAGAAGAAAATCCACTTTTAAGTCCTCTTATTTCAAGCTGCCTCATGAAGCAAGTATGTTTGAGTTCTCTTTTTTATAGTTAGTAGAGTACTTGAGGAAAAAATCTATCAAATTAAACTAGTTTAGGTTTGCACTGGGACTAATTATCACACCAACTACACCATCAAGAGGAACCTCCTTCACAACAGCATGAAAAATGCATGATCACCCTGTTTATGGGGTTAGATTTAAGGAGACACTAGAGATATCCTGCTACATAGTATCACTGGCTTGCAGTATTTCCAGGTGGTGTTCCTTGCAAATATCTTAATTGCTGTGAGGTATGAGCTATGCCAGGATCCTCAGCTACACCAGGACAAGTAGACCTCACTTGGGGCTTTCACCTACCACCAGCTGCATGTGGGTCCAGGATTTATTGCTGAAGATCTGTCCCAGGGCTTCAGACCCTGCCTGAGCTACAGTTCAGAAGTGCATGTTTCCAGCTCATGCTTATGCCTCTTGTTGGTCCAGGCCCTGACCTGCAGGGTAGTGATTACTGGGCTGTGTCTGGCTCTGGAAACTCAAAATTTTACTATTGCTAATTACTCAGTCCATCTTTTCCTGGAGGTCACAAGTCTTTAGCAGATTGTGCAGCCTAGAATGATTCATAGTTCAGTGTATTGGCTCAAAAAATAAATTACAAGGGCTTTCAGGAAAGCATCTTGCTGGAACATTTGAGCTGGTCTTATGTTTTGCTCTTTAGCAGCTTATGGCTCAAATACACAGCAGGGGCTGATAGCAGCATGAGCACTCCCATTTCAGTCCTACAGCAACTGTGATTTCAGGTCTTACATGGCTCAGAATGACTCATCATTTCATAGCAGAGTGTAGCTTGTTAACTTTTGTGGCTACCTCTAGATGTAAAGTGGTCTTTATTGCTACTGTATAGATGGACTTTCTTTCCTTCTAGAGCAAAACCTAAGGGTGACAAGTTAGAAGGTCCACCTCCCAGTCTTCCTTAGATGGGGAGGACTGTGAAAATTTAAAAAACTGAAAGGAATCCATTAAGCAAAACAGGAAAGTGTAACCTTTTTTTGCTGCATAAGGGGCACCCTGCCCTTCACTAATACACTTGTGATTATAGTGTTGCACTGCATCCCCTTGTGGCCCCAGTTACCTGTTTGTCTGAGAGTGCCAACAACAGGAGCACCTATACACCACAAGTACAATAAAGAAAGGAACACCTCTACCCTGCAACAAATTACATACACTTTCCCGTGATTTGTAGAATACTTACTACATTTAATGACTGATTGAAGCAATAGTAGAATTTCGTAGAGAGAGTATGACTTCATAAAGTGCTAAACTTTTAATCTGAAGCTTTAACTTAGTTTTTGATTCTTATGTTGAGTGTTCAGAGGAACAGTATTATTATTGTTTGGAACAAATTTGTGGTTGAAGACGAATCTTAATACCTCTTCTTAAGTTTGGTGTTTATTTACTTGTTTACATATACATATCTATGCACAAATACATGTTTTGGACAAAGATTATGTCAGCTGTATGTGAGTCGATTGAACTCTGTCACTGAAAACGAATTTATTTCCATGGATTTTTTCAAATGCAAAAGAAGTTATCTGGAATGTCTAAACAATATCTTGGGCACTAGATAAAGAATTTAAGAGTGACCAGGTAATCAAAGATAAAACACTGCAGACTAAGTGGTCATATGGAAATCTTTGTTTAAAATTGAGAGCACAAAAATATGTCAAATTAACTTGCTTCATAATTTTAAGAACTAAATGCTCTTTTTTTCTCCTCACTGCAGTTTCTAGTGTCTGATGAGTACGGATTTTCAAGATTACACTGTGATGGGAGGATATTTTCAGTGAATGGTAACATAATTGTAGAAAGTTCTTTACTTATGCCAGAAGGTCTATGTTTTATAAAAGGAGAAGATTCAAGACATCATTATTGGTGAAGGCAGTCAGCAAAGAGGTTTCCTGGGGTTTTAGAAGGATAAGTAGAAAATCAAACTGAAACTTAAACTAAACTAAGAGTATATTTTGCTAATGAGACAGTTGTATGAAAAGCTGGTGAAGAGTGGTCAAAATGTATTAATATGATTCTTCCTTAAACATGCAGAGACAAGGGGATCAGAAAAACAGCAGCTGAACTGTAGAGGCAGTATTAATGAGAAAAATAACCTTCTTAAGAGAACTGCAAAAAATCAATTCCTGATGCAACTATGAATAAGAATTTCAGCAACCTGCCTTGTTAAACACTGATGGATGTGCAAGATGTTCCTCAGCAGCAAAATATACAAAAGAACTACACAGTTCTAGGATCCATCAAACTTGTGTGGAAGCTCTTACAACTCCAAGACTATTTAGTACTTCAGGAAACTTTGTAGTACTGCAGAACAGCCAATGAAATACTCGTTGTATTTGAGTATTACTCGAATATGTACTTGTATTATTAGATTGTCAAATAATGTTGTTAATTACCCAGCAATAGCAAATAATGTCATGGAGCTGAAGAGAGAGTGTGTTATATCAAAACAGACTTATGGATCATCTTGGAGACAAGGACTATAAAGCTGTTCTATTTCTCTTCTGTTTGTGGGTCAGACTTCCATAGGTGTACAGGTGTACAGAAAGTCTCAAGAAGTTACTATTTTACCTCTGTACCTAGAAACAGAAAGGATGTAATTTCATAATACGTCATCCAAATCACTGATAAAATGATTCAGAAAAGAGTCAGTGTAAGTAAAAAGATTAAAAAAAGCATAGATGACAAATACTTCATTGGTGTTGAAAGATAAGAGAAGTGCAATAACAGCTGAAAAAAACAAGACATGAGGAGGTGGCTGAGGATATTGATAGGAAAAGACTTAATATTACATTTTGTCAATTTTTCTTTTTAGAGAAATCAGTAATAAGCTCCTTAGAGACAGAAGCAGAGGAAGAAGTGAATTTTCTGAGGGCTGAAATTAATCATACTAAAGAATGTTCTGGGATTGAAGTTGGAGTATTAAGTAAAATTAGAAAAATTGTTGCTTACAAATAGGTAAAGCAGAACCAAAGACAGAAAAGACATTTTCTGTTGGTGAAAGTCAAGCTGGTGGTTGGGTTCTTAAAGTGAATCATAGCAGAAGCCCTGTATTCAGAGTAAATAGCCTTACAATCAATTAACCTGTTCTAATTAACCTTGAAGAAATGGTTAATTTATTACATTTACTATTCTCAATTAATGAACATATTATCTTGCAAATGAATTCCTTTATCAAGTTTGTTTGATTAAGTCTCAGGTTTTAAATTCACATTTTAATTGGGCTGTATGGCTGAAAAATGTGGGCATGCAAATGTAAAACAAAATGGTTTGATGTTTAAAACCATTTACTTAGATTCAACACAGAAAACATCTGTTTATTATTTCACAGTTGCTGCAGAAAACAGCATTGAAGCTTCCATGAAGAATCTGAAAAGTGCTTGAATACTTTAACGGCAGGAAAACACATTACACTCTCCAGATAATATTATCTGATTAAACTAGTGCATTATTTCCTTTCTGGAGAGAAAAAAAAAAAAAAGGAAAAAAAAAGGAAAAAAAAGTAAACATATACTTAAGAAACACTGCTGATAAACATTGGCTTTAACACTTAGTCTTTATTGCTTCTCACCTCAGGTAGTACATTTAAAGTTGTCAGGTGGCTTTTTATGACTCAGAAACCAAGCTGCATTGCTTCTCTTCAGCTAACAAATGTCTTACTTTTGCATATGGCTAAGTGATTGATTGATCTGGCCTTCTTGGACTTCATTTTTTCTTTTTTTCCATTTTCCAGTGTTAATACATCGAGGATATTACATTCAGAGGTAGTAATTTAGAAGAAAGTGATGTGGCAAGTACCTATTCAGATACTCACCCAAAACTGTGGAAAAGGCAACTCCTCTACCTAACTCAGTGTCGTTAAACAGGTTAAGTGGTATACCTTTAGACAGTCCATGGCCCTTTGCTAGGATTTTATAGAATAAAAGGATCTGAATATCATGCTTGAGAATTTGTAGGTTATGATCTTCTAAAGAGAGGTCTTACACTGTCAGCCATAGCTCGTGGTTGTGTACGGATGTTGTATGGCAGCAACAATAGATTTAGTATTTTTGAACAAAGTTTCCACATACTGTTATGATTAAGGATAAAATAAAGGATAGATACATAACACTGAAGTATTATCAGGGTCCTAATTTTAAATTTTTAATTTTTTTTTAATTATTTCCAGAAATATTTCCCACACTAGGAAGAATTCCAAGAAGCAAGGAAAAAAAATATGGAAAAGCTGGATCTGGGGAAAAGTTAAATATATGTAAATCAGAACATCAGAGGTGTGAGGGTGGAAGATAAGATTTGAAGAGAAGTGTAAAATTCTGTGAGTAAAAGAAACTCCAAAAAAAAAGAATTCTGAGTGATTCTAATTCAGTTGTGTGTTGACTCAGCAGAGCACATTCAGTTTTATCATCTTTTAATTTTTTTCTCATATTTTTAATTTTATTTTCACTCTATGAAAGTTTTGACCTCACCTCAAAACAGTTTTTCTCTGAAAAGAGCAGTCACTGCTGTTAAAATGGATGGGAACTGTCTAAATGGAACAAGTGAAGACGTTATCTGCTGCCTATTTTATAAAATATAAACCATGGCAGCAGTCGTATCTGCACTGGGAGCCAGCTACCAGTTGTTCCAGAAGGAATGGAGTAATGGGAAGCAAGTCCAGAGCTCTGTTATTCTGTTTATTCTACAGATGGCCCATCAAACAATAGCTTTTTATTTTTAGGAGAGTCTGGGAAAATGTTTACAATTTTTGAAACAATGCTGATCAGCCCTCTGAAATTTTTGATGGGGATGAGAACACGATGCTTCTCGTGATTCCTTGCCTGAGACATCACTGTGAGTTTCAGTTAACCTATGGAAACAGATGGAAATCTTAACGGAAATAAACAACAACTGTTTTCTTTTTCACCTTTATTGTTCAGATGCTTTTCATTTAAAAACCGATAACAGAGTCATAGATAAATTTATTTTTGACTACGTCTCCTGTTTCTGTTGATAATTTTGTACTACTACTGATTTTTCTGTGAAAGTGAGAAGATAATTTTGTGTATTTTTTAAACTTAAATATTTTTAATGTAATCATGATTCAGTCTGAATTTTATCCATCCTTTTAGCTTTCCCTGATTGCTTCTTGTATAGCATAAGATGTTATAATTTCTTCATTTTAGTACAATCCAAAGCAAAACCCCACAGATTCTAGCCATAATGATGAGAAGTCGCCATCCTGTTATAACTGTGGTACTACTCATAGGGAAGCACCAGGGCACAATTGTTAGCTTCTGCCTTAGAGCTGCAAGAGCTGAAGTTTGCTGAGACAACCAGCAACACTGGACCCCTAGCACCACAGCTGTGTTACTACCATTAAACAAGCAAATAAGACTACACTTCGATTTACAGGTTCTTCTTGCATCTCAGCAATTACAGAGAGGCTTTTTTGTATTGATTAGTATTTACCAGAAAGAAGTAGTGGAAACCTTGTTTGAAGTATGAGTTTCCTGCACCGTAGTTAAAATTCACGGTAAAAAAATACAAATGTAGATATTAATTTTTTGAATGAAAAGGACTTGAAAATTCAAAACTGTTTGTCATAATATCCTGTTTTAATAATTTTAAAATAAAATTTTGTGTTCATCTTGACATTATTTTGAAATATGAATTCAATTATATTTAAGGATTTTGAAAAAAATGTTAAAATAAATGAAGGTACTCCTATCTACAAAAAGACCAATGTATTTTCCAGTTGCAAGACACAGTACCTACTTGTAGTTTTACTATATATGTAGATTATTGGCTAAAAACAGCTCTCTTCATAATATTCTGTACATTGCTGACAAAACACATTTTCTCAGCTGTTTGTGATAACAGGTCTTATTGATAAATAAAGATGAAAATATTTAATTATGGCTCAAAAGTCTTTCTTTCTCCATCTCATACATTAACACTGTAGCTGAATTAACCTCTTTTTCCTGCTATTTTTTTACACATTATCTGTGTTCTCATACACATGACTATTTCCCTTCCTATTCTTTTAGACAGTTATTGTTTCTTGACTTAAGGAAAAAAAATTCACTACGGTTTTCAGTGCCACAGCAGTACTTTCCTCACATATTTCAAATGTTTTTGTAACTGTACAAGCATGACACACAGTGAAGATCTAGAGCATGATCTCCTTCATGCCATTACTCATGTATGTATCTAGCTGTGAATGGGAAAAGATCACATTTTCATGGGTCATAAAAAGTATTAAGATTATCCATCAATATAAGCAAACTGTAGAGGAGCAAGTTCTTATTTCTAAGCTGCAAATAAAATTCACTTCTACATGGAAGACCCAGCTCAAGACCTATACACTTTTCATATCCCACTTAAGCTTTTGCAATAGATGTAAAAACTCAGATGATGAGAAATGATCATAACTCTATTTAGGTCATATAACCCAAATCAATAATCATTTTCACAAAGTCTTGTCTGAAAGCCTACAGACCTTGGGTACAATTTTACAACAATATTTATCCAGGGAAAACTAGATCAATTGAATTAAAAGAGTTGGGTTTTTTAAAAATATAATTGCACATAGATTCATAAGAATTATTCTCATGGGGAAAACAAACAAAACAAAACCAAAATAAACTAACAAAAAAAAACCCCTCACAAACTAAATCCAGCTTCTATTGGGAATTATTCTCACACCAAATTTTGCATACACTTTTCAAGCTCAGATCTAGCCAGAGTGATTTACTGAACTCAAGACAACAGATTGTCAGTTGTTATCTCTAAGTAAAAAAATCTTAAGTCTATTCTGAGCTGTGTTTTTTTTACAGAAACCACATCTTGAGAAAGGGATTTGGAACTGAAAACATGTCACCTCTTTATACAGTTACTGTATTTGAGCAATGCCTGGGTCATAACCTTCTGTTAATGTGCAGTAATGACTGCAGTTAGCCATCATTACTTTTTCATTTCAGAAAGGGGCAGTGCTGCTGTCTGTTCCAGCAGAGGAAATACTATTTTCTGTGGGGAAAAAAATATTCTCTGCAAAAAATATAAATATTCAGGCTTATACTTATCTCTGTAAATTATGTTACACATAGATTTTCCAATATGACAACAGAATAAAGTTGACATGCAGCAGCTTTAAATTTTTTGCACAAACTTAAGTTCCTCTAAAAAAATTTACCTTAAGGATGGCTTGACCATAATTTTAAAGTATCATTTATTGCCATTTGAAGTTAACTATTTGAATTATCTTTAAAGAAAGATGAAGTTTTCTTTTTTCCAGGACAGCTGATCTCTTCTTGTGCCCTGAAACAATCTTTCTCTGCACGATGGAAGAGTGAGTAATTTCACGTTTGTTATCTAATTATTTTAGCATTTACAATTGTCACATTCATATTTTAAAATATAATGTTAGATGGCAGATCCAACAGTATCCTTCTAATCACTATTTTAGTGGTCCAGTTCCAAAGGTACTGCTAAGATTCAGTTATCCATATGAATACGTATATCTGGCTTTGTAAAAAAAAAAATAAAAAAAAATTTCCTGTGTACAACATTAAAGGAGCTTTTTGCTTTCATTGTGAAAGGAGTTTAGCTTGTTCCAGGTATCTAACACAGAGTTCGAATGAAACTAAATGGTCAATTACAGATGAGAAACTGCAGACAGATTATCCAGTTGGACATCGATTCTAATTTTCTAAGTGTGAAATTAGAATGTGAATTTGTTTCTAATTGTGAAAAAGCTGATGCTCAAGGACATGTATAGGATAAGGCTCATGTGCCTGTACGACTGGGGAGAGCTAAAAGTTGGGGTTTTTTTTCAGGTTTTATATTCAGAAATGCTTCAGGACTATAGCATGTCTATGACAATGTGTGATGTAAGAGTGCAAAGAAGTGCATAAGTGTTCACCATGATCTCTCATCACTCACTGCAGCATTCACAGTGTGAATGTTTGTTTAGTAAAACTGTGTGCAGGCTGCTTGTGCCTTTAAACACAATAATATTTGTTTGGCAGAATTGTTTGCTCTAGATGCAAAATTCTTTTTATGTCTCTTTATTAATCCTTTCCAGTACAATTTAACTGAGTCCAAAATATAGGTGGATTTTATATGGATATTATATAGTAAATATAGACAATATACATTCTCTTCAACTATTCTGGATGATAAAAATAGTACGATCTTCTGAATCTGCCTCATTTCAGCAGATCTAGAAAGCAATTTCAAATACATCATTGCAGTCTCGGTATTTCTTAGGATGCTAGCTATGGCCTTAGAATAAGTTGGTCTTTTAAACAGTTTTGTTTTAAATATCTTATATAATTTTTTCTGCGCACAATTTTAGCAAATTAATTGTTGTGTTATAAATGTCAAAAAATTTTGACAAGCAAAAAATCTTAGTGAGGAATTATTTTTCTCACATTCAAACATTTTTGATAAAAGGTAAATAGTAATGATCTTCAAAATGACAGTCAGCCGTTTAAGAATCATTCCTTTGAAGAAGAGTTGTTCAAACCCAAAAGTCAAGGGCAGTTAAGACATATGACTGCATTCATAGCTCTGACATGAAAAAATTTCCATCTTCAAATGAGACTCAACAGCAAATCGATGGCTGGTAGTTGCCTGCCATACGTTGTTGGTAATACTTAAAAAAGAGAGGTACTTATATAATCTAATGTAGAAGGCATATAAAGTGAAGGTATACTGTTATTCCTCACAGTAATAAGTGATTTAATGAAGAATTTAGTGGCAATTAGGCTATTTAAAATTAGAACTTTTCTTCTAGAGACATCTATGAAATGGTTTTACATCTGCCAGGAGTTATAATATGATATGATCGCTTCCATGTTCCTATAACTACACATCAAGAATCTTCATCATTTTTTCATGAAAACCAGAGGAAGATTTTTTGCTTATCCCAATAGTGAGATCCAGTATTTTGAGTAGGAGAGAAGATGACCCAAATCCTTGTTCTTCAGAAGGCACACAAAATTGATTCCCATATTTCAGATAAATTTTCTGACTGTAAAGTTGTCCCTTGTGAGTTCAATCACTATTATTTCTCTTGTTCTTCTTTATATACACAAGTAAACAACAGTGAAGCCCCAGAAAGTGATGAATAACTGGTAATTCATATCCATCCACCATGTTGTAGAAGGCCAAGTTTCAGGTTTATAAATCAAATCAGACAACACAGTATTGTGCATAACTATCTCCATCATCATCAACAAATGTCCCAACGATTTAAAAACAGTTACTATGTCATCCACAGAGATATCAAGATGATCTATCTCTGCTGATTTTCCGAGGAATATGGGATTAGCTAAGGAATTAAAGAATCAGACACTGGATTGCTTACAGTCTGGCTACAAATTCAGCAATACTATAGTTAAATAGATTTAGATATCATATCAACAAAAATACAGTGGCAGTATATTTATCTATTAGTCACGCATTAAAAACTAAGTCTGACTATTCTGGGATAGGACAAATCCCAGAGCAAATGAACAGGAAATTATAGAATCATAGAAACATAAAATCATAGAATTATAGAATCATAGAATTATGGAATCATATGGTTAGAAGGGACCTTAAAGATCATCGAGTTCCAACCCCCACACCACAGGACACCTCAAGACCAGGTTGCTCAAAGCCGCATCCAACCTGGTCTTGAACACCTCCAGGGAAGGGGCATCCACAGGTTCTCTGAGCAACATGGACCAGTGTCTCACTACCCTCACACTAAAGAATTTCTTCCCAATATCTAATCTAAATCTACCCACTTTCAGTTTAAAACTGTTACCCCTTGTCCTATCGCTCCACTCCCTGATCAAAAGTCCCTGCCTGTCTCTCCTGTAGGCCCCCTTTAGGTAATGGAAGGGCCTGTAAATTCTTCCCCGTGCCTTCTCTTCTCCAGGCTGAACAACCCCAACTCCCTGAGCCTGTCCTCATCAGGGAGGTTGCTCCAGCCCTCTGATCATCTTCCTGGCCCTCTTCTGGACCTGCTCCAAAAGATCCATGTCCATCTTATGTTGGCCCCATAGCTGAACACAGTACTCAAAGTGGGGTCTCACCAGAGTGAGTCATTACCTCCCTTGACTGGCTGACCACAATCCTTTTGATGCAGGCCTGGATATGGTTGGCTTTCTGGGCTGTGAAAATACATGGCTGGCTCATGTTGAGCTTCTCATCTCCACCTAGCCTGTATTTGTGCTTGGGATTCCTGTGACCCAGATGCAGGACTTTACACTTGTCTTTGTTGAACATCATGAAGTTCACACGGGTCCATCTCTCAAGCCTGTTCAGGTCCCTCTGGACGACATCACTTCCCTCCAGCGTGTTGATCGCACCACACAGCTTGGTGTCATCAACAAACTTGCTGAGGGTGCACTTGATCCCAATGTCCACATCACCAACAAAGATGTTAAACAGCATCAGTCCCGATACCGACCTCTGACGAACACCACTTATTGCTGGTCTCCATGTCGACATTTACCCATTGACCACAAATCTTTGAAAGCGACCACCCAACCAGTTTCTTATCCACCGAGTGGTCCTTCCATCAAATCCATGTCTGTCCAATTTAGAGGCAAAGGTGTCGTTGGGGACAGTGTTGAATGCTTTGCAAAAGTCCATGCAGATGATGTCAGTTGCTTATCCACCAATGCTGTAGCTATGGGCAGTACCTCATTCTTCCAGTCCCTGCCTTTGCCTTCTGCTACTTGGGCAGTGTGGCTAGAGCATTTGCTTGTTAAGAGTGTGGCAAAAAGTCATTGAGTACCTCATGGTTGGAAGAGACCTCTGAGATCATTGAGTCCAACCATACACACACACATGCACAGAAAAAAAAAAATACACAAAACAAAACACTCAACCCAACAATCTCGGGCACTAGAGCATGCCATGAAGTGCCATGTCTACACGTTTCTTAAATACCTCCAGGGATGGCGACTCCACCACCTCCCTGGGCAGGCCATTCCAGTGCCTGACCACCCTCTCAGTAAAGTAATACATCCTAATATCTAATCTAAACCTCCCCTCCCCCAACTTCAGACCATTTCTTCTGCTCCTGTCATTCACTCAGGAGAAGAGGCCAACATCCAGCTCTCTACAACCTCCTTTCAGGTAGTTGTAGAGGGCACTGAGGTTTTCCCTTCAGCCTCCTCTTCTCCAAACTAAACATGCCCAGTTCCCTCAGCCTCTCCTCATGTGACTTGTTCTCTTCCTCAGAGAGACCCCTCACCAGGCTCTCCTCTGGACGTGATCCAGCACTTCAATGTCCTTCTTGTAGTGAGGGACCCAGCACTTGGCCTTAATAAACCTCAACCCATTGGCCTTTGGCCATTGATCCAACCTGTCCAGGTCCCTCTGTAGAGCTTTCTGACCCTCAAGCAGATCAACA
The DNA here is from genome assembly GCF_001431845.1 of Calidris pugnax. Classification (NCBI taxonomy): domain Eukaryota; kingdom Metazoa; phylum Chordata; class Aves; order Charadriiformes; family Scolopacidae; genus Calidris; species Calidris pugnax. Next base: position 2,472,877 of record NW_015091265.1, on the reverse strand, counting down.
TTCCCACCTAGTTTGCTGTCATCTCCAAACCTGTTGAGGGTGCATTCAATCCCCTTATCTAGATCATCAATAACGATATTAAACAAAACTGGCCCCAGAACTGAGCCCTGAGGGACACCACTTGTGACCAGCCCCAAACTGGATTTTGCCCCTTAATCACAAGTCTCTGAGCATGGCCATGCAGCCAGTTTTTTACCCAATGAAGAGTACACTTGTCTGTGCCATGATTCGCCAGCTTCTCCAGGAGAACACTGTCGGGTATGGAGTGAAAGGCCTTACCAAAGACCAGGTAGACAATGTCCACAGCCTTCCCCGCATCAAGAAGGCGGATCACATGGTCATAGAAAGAGATCAAGTTGGTTAAGCAGGACCTACCTTTCATAAACCCATGTTGTTGAGCCATGATCCCTTGGCTGCCCTGTACTTGCCATGAGAGTTGACTCAAGACGTCCCTCTCCATGATCTTTCCCAGTACCGAGGTCAGGCTGTCTTGCCTGTAGTTCCCCAGATCCTCCTTCTGGCCCTTCTTGTAGATAGGAGTCACATTGGCCGCCCTACAGTCATCTGGTACCTCCCCTGTTGACCAGGATTGTTGACAGATAATGGAGAGAGGCTTGGTGAGCACTTCCACTAGCTCCCTGAGTACCCTTGGGTGAATCCCATCCAGCCCCATAGACTTATGTGTGTATGGGTGTATAAGCGGATCATTGACTACTTCCTCTTGGATTATGGGATGGTTGTTCTGTTCTCCATCCTTATCTTCCAGCTCAGAAGGCTGAACTACCCTGGGGTAGCTGGGCTGACCATTGAATACAGAGCCAAAGAAGGCATTAAGTATCTCAGTCTTTTCCTCGTTTTTGAGTACCTCAACCTTGTCCATATCCTGCACAACCAGGTCTCCTGTTTCCTTCCAGAGAGGGCACACATTTTTCCTAGTCTTCCTTTTATCACTGACATACCTGTAGAAGGTTTTCTTGTTGTCCATGACATCCCTGGCCAGATTTAATTCTATCTGGGCTTTAGCTATCTTAACCTGATCCTTGGCTGCTTGAAGAATTTCTCTGTATTCCTCCCAGTCTATCCTGCTTCTACCCTCTGTAGGCTTCCTTTTTTAGTTTGAGTTTGTCCAGGAGCTACTTGTTCATCCATTACAGACTTCTGGAGTTTTTGCCTGACTTCCTCTTTGTTGGGATGCATCACTTCTGAGCTTGGAGGAGGCAATCCTCAAAAATTAACCAGCTTTCTTGGACTCCTCTTTCCTCTTGGGCCTTCTCCTGTGGCACTCTGCCAAGCAGATCCCTGAAAAGGCCAAAGTCTGCTCTCCCTCCATGATGCCAATAAGATCATAGCCCTGCAGGTGTGTGCACGTCTCTAACTCCTCCTGTTTATTCATTTAAGTTAATATTATTGAAGTTGTGCCCCTGATGAAACTGACTTACTGACTGGAGTGGCAGGAATTCCTATCTGCTGCACTCCAGCTGCTCTCCTGCTGACTCATGATCTTTCTCCAGAATCTGGACATCTATTACTGTCACTGGAATAAAACTGGAAGGAGTGGAATGAACTGAGGTTCCCATCCTCTGGCAACTCTAGTTTAAAGCCCTTTTCACAAGCTTGGCAAGCCTATAACCAAAGATGTTCTTACCCTTCTCTGACAGGTGGACTCCATCAGGCCCCAATAGACCTGGTTTCTCAAAGTCTCCCGTGGTCAAAGTAGCTGAACCCCTGGCTGTGACACCAGTCCTTTAGCCATCTGTTGAGTTGACAACTGGCCCTTTCAAACCCCTTCCTTTGGCCAGCAGGAAGTAAATCATTACTCCTATTGTAAATCATTACTGCTATTAGGAGTAAATCATTGCTCCTATTGCTAAGTTTCCAAAGTCTGAAAGATAATGATTTAAGTTTTTTTCTATACCCAAGTGCAAAATTAATGACCCAGGTTAAAATCCAGAAAATAAAATCCTTTTTATAATTTTATTTTTATATTGCCTTCATAAATTATGTTCAATATTGTACTTTGATAGACTACCTGGTACATTGTGAAAATAACACATATATTCTCTTCATAATGAAAGTGTGAGGGGGATCTCAATATGCAAGTGCTCCAAAATTATTAATAGAGTTCTAGGTACTCCTACTGGAAAAAAAATAAAGTCTTTCTTTAGAAAAAATTATTGACAAGTTATTTACATTATTATAACTTATATCCAAAGTTAGGAGCTAAAGTTTGACTGTTGAATAACAGTACTTTCTTTTTCTTTTTTTTCAAATTTAGACATGATATGAAATCTACAGATTATTTTACAGTCAGTTATTTTATTAATGTGTTTACATTACTTTATTTAGCATATCATTGGCCAAATAAATATTGAGTCACAACAAATTATTGGAAATGTTAGTGCTAATGACTCTATTAAAGTAATTTTTCAGTCTCATCCTACAGCTATAGACTTTGAAGGCTAAACTTACTCTTCTTATAAATAGATTCATTTCCAGTTGATCTGGGCTCACTTCAGAAATTGAATTGCTATTTCATGAGCAAATTATAAATAGCGAGAAATCACACTGTAAGTGCATACCTCATGTGCCAAATTTAAGATCAACTACAAGTGGAAGAGAGTGTGGTGTTCTTCAGACAATTTCAGTCTCAAACCAGCTACAAAATGCTTCAATTTTTGCCACTCAGCCATGAGACTTTGAAACTTCTAACTCAGTTTCCTTCTTTACAGTTGGTAATCCATATCATATCTGAGATTTATAGTTTTTATAAAAATGTGTATTTGGGGAGGCATTTCTCTTCCTATATATCTCTCAGATCAGTTAGAGTAATAACAGTGGCTAACTTACTCATTAATGCTGATTAAGATGATCAAGAAGTTACAATATTTTTTGTGCTGCCCTGAGAATACACTTTTTTTTTTTTTTTTTTTTTTTTTATAAAGAAGTTTTGTAAAGTGTTTAAGTAAGTTTCGATAACAGGTGGTGGTGGTATTGGTGGTAAACTCCCCAAATTTAAGTAAGATGTTGGTCTAGTGTATGCGCTTCTATCTTGGTTATTAGCTAGAAATTTAATTAAGGGTTGATATTTTCAAGTGGGAAACCTGTTTGAAGAGGACAAAGACTGTAACTTGTCAAGTAAATAAAGATTCAAATCATTCCTTTGTCCTGTAGTTATCCAGAAATTGTCTCATTAACGTTATAAATGAAACAACTGAAATATATTTCTCATATGAGGAAAAGCAACAAACCACATATTGATTTTCTCATTAACAGACCCAGTTCTAGATTTTTCAAATGTCTGACATCAAATCACAAGAACAAACTGTGAAAGCAAACAAAAGCTAATAAACTTAAAGAGACTGTAATATTGTGTATCATACATTTATTCTTCCTTGCCAACAGTATGAGGAAGAGGAGGCTGAGGGGAGACCTCATCACTCTCTACAACTTCATGAAAGGACACTGTAGAGAGGTTGGTGCTGGTCTCTTCTCACAGGTAATTAGTGACAGAATGAGAGGGAATGGCTTCAAGCTCCAACAGGGTAGGTTTAGACTGAACATTAGACGTTATTGCTGGACCACTCTCTATCATCTTTGAGAAGTCGTGGAGAACAGGAGAGGTGCCTGAGGACTGGAGGAAGGCCAACATCACTCCAGTCTTCAAAAAGGGCAAGAAGGAGGACCCTGGGAACTACAGACCAGTTAGTCTCACCTCTGTCCCTGGGAAGGTGATGGAGAGACTCATTCTAGATGTCATCTCCAAACAAGTTGAAGAGCTGGGGGTTATTGGAAGTGGGCAACACGGGTTTACCAAGGGTAAATCATGTATGACCAATCTGATAGCCTTCTATGATGCCATAACCGGTTGGTTGGATGAGGGGAGGGCAGCAGATGTCATCTACCTTGACTTCAGCAAGGCTTTTGACACTGTCTCCCATAACATCCTCATTGGGAAACTGAGGCAGTATGGGCTGGATGAGGGGACAGTGAGGTGGATTGAGAACTGGCTGTGTGACAGGACCCAAAGGGTAATTATTAATGGAGCAGGTTCAAGTTGGAAGCCTGTAACCAGTGGAGTCCCCCAGGGGTCAATACTTGGACCCGTGCTGTTTAATATATTCATCAGTGACCTGGACGAGGGGACAGAGTGTATCCTCAGCAAGTTTGCTGATGATACCAAACTGGGAGGAGTGGCTGACACCCCGGAGGGCTGTGCTGCCATCCAGCGAGACTTGGACAGGCTGGAGGGCTGGGCAAAGAAGAACCTCATGAGGTTCAACAGGGAAAAGTGTAGGGTCCTGCACCTGGGGAAGAAGAATGTCAGGCACCAATACAGGTTAGGGGTGGACCCGCTAGAGGCAACTACTGAAGAGAAAGATCTAGGGGTCCTGGTGGACAGTAAAATGGCAATGAGTAAACAGTGTGCTCTTGCGGCCAGGAAGGCCAATGGTATCTTGGGTTGTATAGGGAAGAGTGTAGCCAGCAGGTCAAGGGAAGTCATTCTCCCCCTCTACTCTGCACTGGTGAGGCCACAACTGGAGTACTGTGTCCAGTTCTGGGCTCCCCAGTTCAAGAGGGACAGGGAACTACTGGAAAGAGTCCAGCGAAGGGCAACAAAGATGATTCAAGGATTGGAGCATCTCCCTTATGAGGAGAGACTGAGAGAGCTGGGACTCTTTAGTCTGGAGAAGAGAAGGCTGAGGGGAGACCTTATCAATGCCTACAAGTATCTCAAGGGAGGGTTGAAGGAGGAGGAAGCCAGACTCTTTTCAGTGGTTCCCACTGAGAGGACGAGGGGCAACGGGCACAAGAAAAACTTCTTCACGGTGAGGGTGACAGAGCCCTGGAACAGGCTGCCCAGGGAGGGTGTGGAGTCCCCTTCTTTGGAGATTTTCAAGACCCGCCTGGATGCAGTCCTGAGTAACATGCTCTAGCTCTGGGCAATCCTGCTTCAGCAGGGGAGTTGGACTAGATGATCTCTATGGTCCCTTCCAACTCTAGAAATTCAGTGAAATTCAGTGAAATTAGGAAAGAATTTTTCACCGAAAGAGTGGTCGGGCATTGGAACAGGCTGCCCAGGGAGGGGGTGGAGTCACCATCCCTGGCTGTGTTTAAGGGCCGTTTAGATGCAGTGCTGAGGGACATGGTGTAGGGGAGGACTTTGTAGAGTAGGATAGATGGTTGGACTTGATGATCCCAAGGGTCTCTTCCAGCCTAGACGATTCTATGATTCTATGATTCTATATTTCTTCAGCAAGATTTTTTTAGTAAGTTTTAAATTTAAATTAATGGGAAAAAAAATATAGATAAGAAACCTGGACTATAGCTGGACTACTAGCTATAGGGAGTGAAGGCAAAGTTCTTAGTCCGTGGCAGAGGCAAGTAGATGATATTTACAGAGAACAAAGGAAGAATAAGAACAAAGAAAGACCCTGTCACACTCGGCTCTTCAGTCCTTCAGGGCCATCCTGCCATGCTACTCCTTGAGCTTGGTCTTTACCTAATCCCACTTCAACAGTCCTATCTGAATGTCCCATGCCACAAAAGGTGTAGGTCTTCACCCCACTGGGAGCTTCACTGAGCTCAGAGGGATGCTCACGAAGACCTGCCCTTGTGTGTCTCAGGGCAGATCCCCTTTCTCTGGGTGAACAGAAAAGCAGGTAGTGCTTTGGATGAATCGCTGGATGCTACCATGACAAAAAACTTTTGAACAAGGTATGCTGTGCTTATCTGTGTGCTGGATCTAGCTCCATAAGAATATGGTATTTTCTTTATTTTGAAAATACACTTAAACTTTCAGAATTGACCTAGGTAACCTTTAACATGTTTTCTCCTTGGAGAAGAACAACAAAGTTAGAATTAAAGAGATATGAAGCATTAAAAGTTCACAAATTGATTCTCTTGTGCATGTGTATAACTTGTACTAATCACAATTAAATATAAATTTAAAATCTTATGCTCCCATTAGCTTATATATTTTTAGTATTGGCTCAAACAGGCAAGAAATATTAATCTGCAGATTTCAAGAACTGAAAATAGCAACATATCTTTAAAAGCAGCCCCATATCAAAAAATCAATACTCGAAGAGCTACCACTGAATATTCACTAAATATGTTACAGTGGTATACAAATATCTTCTATCCATTTGTATGTTAGAGTTTCACTTTTTATTTTGATCATTTTTAATAGCTCTATTTTTATAATTGAAAAAAGTCTACAGGAAATTCTGAAACAAAGGTTTTTGAAATGGTCCAAAAAAACACTTTTTCGATTTTAGAAGTGTCAGCTTCTACTTCAGAACCCGTCTATGCTCACTTCTTAAATGAGGTCTTCCTTGGAAAGTAGATTGAATATCTAAATTAAAGATGAAAATTGAGCAGCATAACAAAAGTACCTGCAAATGTGAAATGCTCTATTATTAATATGAATTTGATTTAAGAAATTGTCATACTACTTTTAATGGACTAGCCTTAGTAGGAGGCTATTCACAGTAACTTATGTCTATATATTTATATCGTCTTTCCTGAAAATCAGTTGTTTTGCCTGCCAAGTAGCACCATTTGTCATATCATAGACATTCATGGACTTTCCCTCTCTATTTCACAAACGGCTTCCTCTGAGGCAACATTGCTCATCGTCTGCTGCCACTTCATCCTCACATCTCCTGATGTACACAGCTTTTCAAATGTGCCACGTGGCAGTCCATGACAAAAGCTTCCAGTAACTACTGCAGTCCAGAAGCAATTCTGTCAGATCAAAATGACTGAATTTATCAGACAGTATAATTGGAAGTGCAGAGTCTTTAATTTCTTCAATGCACACATCAAGAACGTTGTCTTGACCCACTTATTTTCAGAACTCATTTTGGTTTTTGATTCTTATGCTGAGCCCTCTGAGTTAAACTCTTACTTGTAGATTGGAGCTGGCTGGCACTTTGTATCAAAGTTTTATTTGCTGAAAATATAGCTTCTGCAAAATTGAAATTCACAGTGGGGAAATTTTTTGTTTCATGTTTCTTTCTTACAGTGAGAAAGACATTTTTGGGGGTAGCATTATTTATACATGTATATAAATTTAGTAATATGCCTTTTTTTTCAGATAAAACTAAAGCTATTTTAAAATGTTTTAAGTTTTCAGTCCTTCTTACTAGTGCTTGGCTCTGTTTTTCTGGAATACTTAGTTGTGTAATGCAGATTAGCCTGTTTTCAAGTTATTTTCTACAAGATCATAGAATTTACACAAAATAGCTATTCAATTTTATAGAAGAGAAATATCAAGCTCTTACCATTTCCTGCCACTGCAGGGCAGGAGTAAGACCTTTAAAACTTTTTCTAAAAGTTTGGGGTTGTCCAGGCAAAGCTGGAAGTTTAAACGAATTGGCCAGTTTCAAATTTAGCATATGCCAGTGGGTGTTGGGCTAGCACAATCCAAAATGCACTTCATGCATCTAATCCCTGCATATAACCCTGGGCTGATGCTCCCATGTTTTCTTTCCAATCATGTTTCAAGGTTTCCAGGCCATAAAAAGCAAAATTCAATATAATTTTCCCTCTGATACAGGGTCCAGACAGAGTCACATTCGAGAGATTGAAACAATTCTGTGGAACAACATTTCTAGACATCCAGATAAGCAACGGAACCAAGGAACAATGACATTTTTCTTCCTGTACCCATGTTAGAGTGTGGTTGGCATAGTGTAAGGAAATCAGACTCAGTAGTCCTCATACATAAATTTACACCTTCCAAAAGTATTCATTATTCCAATAAACACCGCAGACGCAAACTTTTTGGTTTATGACTGAACAAAATTGCTTGGGCTGTCCACGTTACATTTAGAATATTGTGAAGGCAGAGGTAAATATGAAATTGATGGCAATCTTTTGATAAATAAACTATCTTTCTATTTACAACTAAACACTTGTTATAATTCAATATTTACTTTTCTTAAAGCTTTCAAAATGCAGATCTCTACTTGCACCATTTCCAGATTTTGGAACATTTAAAGAGAAAATGGAAAGAGATATTAACATGGACTAAGACTACATTTCCAAAGAGTGTACTTTTTTGCATTTATGTCCAACTTTTCCTTGTTTTAAAAAAAAGGAAATATAGCGAATCAAAATTCTGTAACCTATTCAGTAAATGTAGAAGACAGTAAAGTACTCTAAACACTTTCACGTTTCATACTTTTCCAAGTATAGTATTTTATATTTTAACTTCACATTTTGCAACAGTATTGATAAAGCATCAAATACACTGGTATACAAAGCTAGGCAGAAGTAAATTGCTGTGTCAAGATGTAATACCTTTTAAAGATTAACTTAATAGGGTTCTTAGGTTTATGCAAAAAAAAAATGAAAGGGACCGCAGTGAGTTTGAATTTCAGATATGTTTAGCTGCTGTTGGATACTTGGTCCTCAATATCTGAATAAACACAAAATGCATTATTAATGTGCAAGGCCCATTTCATATATGTTATTATACCCAAGTATACCATATACACGCAGAAGCCATATAAGCAGCAAAGCTATATCCTTAGTTGTGTTTGAAATGCATAGTATTTACTAGTTCATTAGTCTTCAGATAAGTTCTGTTCAAACTCTAAAAAAAGCTTTCACAATAATTCTTAACCCCTTAACCTAAAAAAAAAAAAAAACAAACACAAACAACCAAAAAAGACCTTTCAGACATTCAGAGCAAACATCCTAAGTTTGGATCAGTGACTCTAATGTGAGATGTTTTGAGAACTAAAACTAAAATTGGACAATTTTACATGATTGGTACAGCTCAAGTTTTGTGAGGTATGGCAAATGTATATAATAAAGATCAGTTATATATTAATGGTCACCATTAGGTTTTTCAAGTCACAGTGAGGGGAAAAGAGTTAACAACAGCAACAAAAGCCTCTGCTGCCATCCTTATTGTTAACAATCCTTCTAAGAAGCAGTGGAATCAGATTCAGAAAAACAGTTGTATTCCCAAATGATCCTAGACCCGAATCTGATACTTCTCTAAGCTTTTTGTTCCAGTCTCCAGTGAATGTTAGACTGTATGAGTTCTCATTTTGACCAGTAAATTACCCCAGATACTAAAGTCCTGATAGACATGGCAGTGCTAAGCAGCTCATGGAAAGGCAGAGCTTGACTTTACAGGTTGCCAGAAAGTAGCTAATGTTTTGGGTTCTTCATCTCCAGTGCATTCCCCCATCAGGTGGTACACATCCATTTTTTTACACACACATAGAATCACAGAATCACAGAATCACATGTGGTTGGAAGGGACCTCTAGAGACCATCTAGTCCAATTGCCCAGCCAGAGCAAGTCCACCTACAGCAGGTTGCACAGGAATGTGTCCAGGTGGGTTTTGAATGTCTCCAGAGAAGGAGAATCAACCACCTCTCTGGGCAGCCTATTCTGGTGCTCTGCCAACCTCAAAGTAAAGAAGTTCCTCCTCATGTTTAGGTGGAACTTCTTATATTCAAGTCTGTGCCCATTTCCTCTTGTCCTATCCCTAGGAACCACTGAAAAAAGACTGGCCCCATCCTCTTGACATCCATCCTTTAAGTATTTATAAGCATTGAACAGATCCCCCCTCAACCTTCTCTTCTCCAGCCTAAAAAGACTCAAGTCCCTCAGCCTCTCCTCATAAGGAGAGGCCCCTAATCATCTTTGTAGCCCTTTTCGGTACCCTCTCCAGCAGTTGCCTGTCCTTCTTCAACTGGGGGGCCAAAAACTGGACACAGTACTCCAGATGGGGCCTCATCAGGGCAGATTAGGGGGGCAGGACATCCTCTCTTGACCTGCTGGTCACACTCTTCTTGATGTACCCCAGGCTGTCATTGGATTTCTTGGCCACAAGGGCACATTGCTGGCTCATGGTCATCCTATTGTCCACCAGGACTCCTAGGTCTTTCTCCTCAGAGGTGCTCTCCAGCAGGTCAGCCCCCAATCTGTACTGGTGCATGGGGTTATTTCTCCCCAAGTGCAGCACCCTACACTTGCCTTTATTGAATTTCATCCAGTTCCTCTCTGCCCATCTCTCCAGCATGTCCAGGTCTCGCTGTATGGCAGCACAGCCCTCCATCATATCAACAATGCCTCCCAGTTTTGTATCATCTGCAAACTTGCTGAGGGTCCACTCCATCCCCTCGTCCAGGTCATTGATGAATAAATTGAAGAGGACTGCACCCAGTACTGACCCCTGGGTCACACCACTTGTTACAGACTTCCAGCTGGATTCTGTGCCCCTTATAACAACACTCTGAGCTCCGTCTTTCAGCCAGTTTTCAATCCACCTCACTGTCCATTCCTCTAACCCACCCTTCCTAAGGTTATCTATGAGGATCCTGTGGGAGACTGTGTCAAAAGCCTTGCTGAGGTCAAGGTAGACAACATCCACCGCCCTCCTTTCATCTATCCAACCACTGATGCCATCATAGAAGCCTACCAGGTTAGTTAGACATTACTTCCCCTTAGGTGAATCCATGTTGACTACTTCTGATAGCTTTCTTTTCACTCCCTTTTTTGAAGAAACTTGGGTCCATTACCTTCCATATCACTGGGAACTCTTTAGTCATCAGGCTAAGGTTATTGGGGTACAGCATCCTCACAGTTCTGGTCAAAGCTGCTCAATTTTCCATGGAAGTGTGATATCACAGCCTACAATATTGCGTGAAGCAGGAAAGTGACCAAATAACTTCAAAATTTTAATCTTTCACAATTACTATGCAACTATTGTATGTTTAACTACTTCAAAAAGAGAAATCAATTATGTCTTTAAATTCCATCCAAGGATGTTTTACAAGATGGTATTTAGGGCCTTCTCCAGGAAGGGGGAATGGTGAATATGGAAGTCCTTCGGCAGAGGAGGGAACAAAGCTCAAGGCTTAAATAGTGGATGAATCTTGCAGGTTGTGTTGGAAACAAAATTCAAACTTCTGTCTTTATGTGCTGTTGTTCAATGGAGAGGTTCACTGCCTAAGACATTCTAAGCAAGTCTCTAAACACAGATTCCATACACCTTTTTTTGGTTGTGGTGTCGTGGCTGCTTACAGAGGCTGGTTACCTGTCACCAGAAAATCTGATATGATAAAAACACAAGCCGGGTAAGATATATCATTTTTCAATTAACACTGAACAGAAGATAAAATTGAAACAAAAAATGAGTAACAGATACATACATAGATTTTTGTTATTTTCCATCTATTTTTTAATAGAACTCATCTTTCAAATCTCCATAAATTTTGATAGACCACATGCATCAGCTGATAATTGAATTCATTTGAAGATCATAATTTTTAATTAAAGCTGCTCCTTCTATTTTTCTTTGCTGCCTATAACAGATCCAAGTTACTCAAGTGCAGTTATATTCAGCTTTGACAGCTCAGTATTATAATTATACAAATGTTGCATTAGAATACTAGGTAATTGAAAAATTTTACTTGTGAACTGTGGTCTTGCAAAAAAAGCACTAAACTCAGGAATAACTACAGCTGGTTATACACACTAGTTATTAAGGATTTCTAGTCTCTTGGGTACTGCTTTGAAAACACAGATTATGGGGTTGAAATAAAATATTAGCTTCAGTACCTATAAAACCTAAAATTCTGATTTTTGGAGGTCAGGTAAGTTACTGATGTTGAACATGAAGTCATTTGCACATACATATGCAAAACCATGAGATGACTTACACTATAAGAATGAATTTGTGGGTTCTGAGACCATAAGAGTCTTTTAAATTAACTAAGAGACAGACTCTCAAGGGTATTTAGGTACCACAGGCATGGTTTCTAAATCTGTCTTATCCCACTGAAACCAGGAGTTACAGGTGTATATATCTTTGAGGATATGAACTTAAGTAGAGCAGAGTGAAATGGCAGCAACGCATCACATAAAACAAACACCATTTTGTATGAAATAACCCCACTGAAGGAAGCCAAACAGCTTTTTTAATTAAGTGTTATTCTGTTTGAATAACAATATTGTAATTTGGACTTTTTTGATCTCATCTTATTGTCTGCTGTAATGAGAGCAGTAAGGCATACACGTTGAGATTTCCTAAGAGTGCTTACAGCTACTGTATAGCTGTGTTACATACATTATCAGTCAATTTAACAGGAGCACTACTGATGCAAATACAGATCCTTTCCCACTCTTTGGAGGGCTTCACAAAATATTGAGAAGAGAAATGAAATTGTGAATGGAAAACAAAAAAAAAATTAAAATAAAAATAAAAGCAGTTCTGAGACTAAAAGAATACATTTTTCCTATTTTACTGTAAGTTTCATTTATTTACTATTAGTAGTAGTACACTGTAGTTACAATGTCAAATGTACTTGGTCCAGTTCCAATGTATTTTAAGACAAGAAAACACAAATAAAGGGGTGAAATAAGTGTAAAATGTAATAAACACTTCTCCCACTTCAGGTGACAACAACCCATGTCATTGCTTTGGTTTTCATTTGACTGTAATACTGTAATACTTAAAGTGAACCATAATTTTGAAGGAACATTTTATAGTTGATCACCTTTCTTTGTCTAGACAGTGTTTTCTTTAAGGCCTTTGAAAGTGATCCAATAGCTTAACCGTTTTTATAAAGCCTGAATGCCATATATATAACTATTTGACAGACCTATAAAAAATTAAAGTCAATTAGTAACACCAATAATTATTCAGTGACCTTTAGCATGTTATAAACCTTGATCTGCTTTCCCTGAGATGTGACTGTCTATTTCTAGAGCTATAATGGGTGATTGAATCACCAAAACTATTACATAGAAAATAAAAGATCACTAAATTAATATGAATAGTTATTTATTATATTAATAAAATGCATGTGTGTGTGTGCAAATAGTTGAATGAAGTATGTAGGGCTTTGCCATGTCTCTTAGAGATACTTTGAGTTGCAAAACTACACACAATCAGAATTTTTAAAATAATTATTGATGTAAGACGATTTAATGGGTAAAATACAAAACATGGAACTTGTTACCTTTTATTTATGTGCTGATAGAGTTATGATAAAATATACTGTTCATCCCTTCAATATCACAGCCAACATAATGAGCAGCAGAGATGGAATGGGAGTTATATTTCTTTATTTCAGGCACATGTCTTGTAGCGTATGAAGGCACGGACCCCAGTCGGTGATGCAACCAGAATTGTTTATTATAACCAACAGGCAGCTTATATAGTACTAGTGTATCTTCTCTCCCAACCGACACAGGCCAGCAACCCCCAACCGCCAGGTGGGAGGAATTATAAAACTATTAATTAGATTAGATTAATTAGATTCCTATAACTCTCTTACGCCATGGCTGGTTTCTACATAAACTTCTTTTTCTAATATCATACTTTGTAAGGCAAGTACAGTGTGTGTTTGAGCATACATGACTTGATTTATGCTTTTGTAACACAGGGAAACAAACTGGTAAACATAACAATCATTAACAGATCAGGCCTGATAACATTAAAACCAATGACACTTCTGTGAACGGAAAAGATTCACTGCTTTGTCGTTTCTGATGATTGTTCATGCTGCTCAGATTCTAGATATGCTGGTATCCACCTGGGGCCATTCCTGTGGAAACACAAGCATATCCACGCCCCCAGGTTATCAATGGCACAGGGCCTTCCCATTGTCCAGTGGCCATATCACAAATATGGACCATTGGCCGTGTTTTGAACATTGGGGAAGCAACGAAATGTCGATTCACTCGTGTTGTTTCAGTGTTGTCTCTGTTTAGAAAATTCAAAACAGAAGTGGCTTTCCACAGTCTTTCCTGTGGTGGATCTTCCAGACTCCCCCTTTTTTGTTTAATTAGCAATTGCTTTAGCGTTTAATGGGCACGCTCAATGATTGCCTGCCCTGTAGGGGAGTGTGAAATTCCAGTGATGTGGCGAATGCCCCATTCCTGAAAAAAAAGTTGTGTGGCTGTAGATACATACGCAGGGCCATTGTCAGTCTTGACAGCTTCTGGAGTGTCGTTGGATATCTCTTTTCTCCTGTATGTGCAGTGGCGTTCCAGTGATGTGGCGAATGCCCCATTCCTGAAAAAAAAGTTGTGTGGCTGCTGCTGCTGCTGGAGAGCTCCCAGGGCTCTTGGGCTGTTGACTGTTTAGAGGGGTAAGATGGTTGACTTCTAGTCATATTTGCATATTGACCACAGTGGCAGCATTGCTCAAGTTCCCCCTTGGGTGATGTGTCGTTAGCTGATTCCCAAAACCGCCTTGGAGCTCCAGATGCCGCCCTCAGGACCAGATGCACCCCTTGTGACCCGCCACGGGTGGTTATGGCTTGGGCAGGGATAGGGGAGATAAAGGTCAGGTTGGTACCTCAGGGGGAGCACAGCATCACAGCAGCACCCCCAAACCTCACCAAACATAAAAGGGGGCCTTGTGGCCCGTGGATGCTTTGTTGCTCCTTGAGGTCCCACCCCGTGGGATGGAATCGGCTGCCTTGGCGCTGGCCTCTGAGCTTGTGGTCATGGGTGTACTTGGTGCCTTCATGATGTAGATGGGTGGGTGGTGGTGTCTATCCTGGCGGGCGGATGGGGCCTGTCCACGGCAGGATCTCTGCTCCTGCCTTGCCAAAGCCGCTCTCTGGCTGACGGCTTCCAAGGAGACATTTCCCAAGGGCGATGCTGGAGATGCAGGTGGAGATTTCGCAGGGGGCAACTCCTACTGCTGATAGAGCACCAACTTCTCCATGTCTGGCACGTGCTGTTCTGAGGTACCTGCTCCCTGAGGAGTGCCTGGGATGGGCAGGAGCTCTGCCTGGAGCCCAGTGAAGACAGCGAGGTGCATCAGCGGTCCCTCTCGCTTGGTCCCTGCCCAACCAGAGCTGCCAGGGAGTTTCTCGGCCCCGGTCAAATCGCCACCATGGTCATGATGGCGTGAAGGGAAAGCAGTGTGAAAATCATCTTTGTAGCCACCGTGGTCTTCACCGGCTGGGGTGCGCTGGGGAGACCGTTGGGAGGAGGAGGCTGCTGCTCTTGGCTGAGGGCTGCTGCGTGGGGATTTCCCTTTCCTTTCTGTGCCCCGCATTCTCCCCTCTTTCTCCCTGCGGTATGAGGTTGGGTGGATGCCATCAGCTCCCAGCGGACCCGGCTTCTCCAAGGTCGATCCATGGTCACAGAAGCCAAAACCTTGAGTAGCAGCTGTGCAGCCAGGCATTCACCTGCTCAGTTTGTCTCCTCCTTGCTGAGTCCCTTCTCTGACTGGGAACGTAGAGGAGAACACCGCCTGTGCTCCTCATCCTTCAAACATTGCTCTGAGGGACAGACGGTCTCTGTGCATGGTTAGAAGTGGTCTAAACGCTCCCCGGCTCTGGGGCAGCTGAGCAGTCAGCACCCAATGCCTGTGTTCCCCCAAAATCTGATGCACGCACACTCAGAGGTGCAACTTTTGTTCAAATCTGGAGTGGCTCGGCCCAGGCCATTGCCCCAAGGCAGGAGCATGGGCAGGAGGGGGAGCCTCATCTACAGAATCCGAGAAACCAGAGCCCACCACCTCAGCTCTTCAGCAAACACTCCCCGACGCCGGGGCAGCTGAGCAGTCAGCACCCCGTGCCCGCCTTCCCCAAAAAGCTGATGCAGACACTCGCCCTTTGTTCAAACAAAGACAGTTTATTAACAACTTTGCACAAAGGGAAGCTCCCAGAAGGAGTGGACTCTCTTGAAGACGCGGGGCAGCCGAGGGGACACAGGCACGGCTCTGTCCATGAAGACCTCTTTCAGACTCCATAGAAGAGCAGTCTTCTGAGCTGAGCTTGCACTTCCTCAAGCTCACGCAGTGCCTTGGCGTGGGCAGCTGGATCCTGCACCAGGCACTGGAAGAGGTTGAGGGGCTCAGCCGCCTGGAAGGCTGGGGGCAAGGCGATGTCCTCGGGCATGTTCTCATTGCCAAGGAAGAAGTGGTCGAGGCGTTTCTCCTCCAAGCACTGGCGCAGGTCCCACATGATATCCTGCATCCGCGAGACGAATTCCCTCCTTGTCCAGCTTGCCGGGGGCAGGGTGTTGAGGAGGTGCATCCCAACGGTCTTCAAGGTGCCGGTGGAAAAGCTTGTGCTCTCCAGGATGCCGGCGCAGAGCTGCAGGCATGTGAGGTGGAAGCTGTCCTGCGGGGCCTGCTTGGCCATGTGCCTGAAGAACTTGGCCTCGGCCACGGCATAGCTCTCTGCCCACGTTGTGCCCGGGATGAAGCAGCCGGGGTGCTCTGCAACCTGGCTGCTCAGGAAGATGTCCGAGTCGCCTTGCTGCACCCCGAACATCAGCTCCACAAAGAGGGATCTCCCGCAGGCATTCGTCAGCTGCAGCTTGCAGGAGCGGCGGGAAGGCAGCACCTTCATGCTGTAGTGATGCCACTGAGCCATCTCCCCCCAGGCTGAGCTCACCAAGGTCTGGAACCAGCGGGCAATTTTCTGCACGTCCAGGTAGAAGCCTGGACGTGCAGCGCTGGTGCAGAGGTCGTTTAGGAGGTTGGAATCCTGAGTTGTCCTCAGCGCCTCCTGGGGCTGGTGCACGAAGCAGAGCATGTTCTCCACACCTTGGCCCCTCATGCAGGTGCATTCCAGCTGAACGCGGATGCAGTTCTTTGCCGGCATCTTCTCCGCAGAGGCCTGCTCCAGATGGAACGTGTGCCCACGGGGAGGCTTCAGGGGCACAAGCAGGCGGTAGACCGCATCATGCCCCCGGGGATTCCAACCTTCAAAGGCGCTGCCCACCCCGATGGCTGGCTCCAGCACGGGGAAGAAACTGTTGGCCAAGCGCGCTTGGAAGACGCCAAGGAGGTCGCTCACCAGATCTTCCGCCACCCGGCGCTTGTAGGCCACGCTCTTCATTGCCCCACGGACGCGCTTTGCCAAAATCCTGACCAGACGCCCCTCATCGTCAGAGTCCTCTCCTTCGCCTGCTTCTTCCTCGTCCTCTCGGCTGCCGCAGGAGGTGATCTCCTCTTCCCAGCTGCTCTCTGGCTGCTGGCTCCTTTTCCTCAGCCACCAGCAGAGCCCAAGGAGCAGCACTAGGACTCCAGCGACCGCCCAGAACTGCCAGTGCTGCAAGGCAGCCAAGAGCAGGGCTCCCGGGGCAGAGGTGCTCTGCTCCAGCTCCTCCATCAGCTGAGTCATCTCCTGATTGAGATGCTCCTCCCGGAGCCACATGTGCTCGTGCGTGGCCTCCTCCAGCTCTTTGCCGACCATCGGCAGGCGCAGGAAGAAGCTCAGCAGAAGCAAGATGCGGACCGTCGTCAAAGCCATGGCCTTGAAGCGCACTCGCCGGTGGCCCAGGCCGTACTGGGGCAGCTGCCTGCTGGCGCCCTTTATAAAGCCGCCCCCATTGTGACGCGTCCCCTGGGGTGTCCCAGGCGATGGAGGGCATCACGGGCATGCGGCAACCGGCCATGCCCTTCGGCCTCCCCCTGGCTCAGCCAGAGCCTTTGAGAGAGTGTTCTGAGAAGATGTGATGGCAAGGTGCCCTTGGTTAGTCACTGCCTGGAGGACAGGGTCAGGCAGAAGTGTCCGGGACACCTTTTCCCATGGAGTCACGAGGGTCAGAGAGGACCACCTTGCTTTCTACGCTCCTTCCCAGAGAGGAGTCTCGGGGCGGCTGGAGCCAATCCTAGTGCCAGACTTGGTCGAGGCTTTGTGTCTGAAGGATTAGATCTGTGCAATCTATCCTTGTAGCGTATGAAGGCACGGACCCCGGTTGGTGATACAACCAGAATCGTTTATTATAACCAACAGGCAGCTTATATAGTACCAGTGTGTATTCTTTCCCAACTGACACACCCCTGCAACCCCCCAACTGCCAGGCGGGTGGAATTCCCCTCCATCAGTCAGGGGCGCCAGGCATTGTTTACAGGTCCTGTTTACAGGTCCGGAGATGCTTATGGGCCATCTTCTGCCATTGTTCCTGCTTCTTCTCCTGGTCTCTGCTTCTTCCACAGTCCTGTTAAGCCCTTGTTCTCCCACAAATCCTCTCTGTCACTGAGCTGAGGTTTCACAGTATAACACGCTCTTAGTCTTCTAAGACTAAGAGCGTGAATCTTGAGAAGGAATCTCTGAATCTTGAGAAGGAATCTGGAGGGGCGTCCCTGCTCAAGGTAGCTCGCTGCTGCTGCTGCTGGAGAGCTCCCAGGGCTCTTGGGCTGTTGACTGTTTAGAGGGGTAAGATGGTTGACTTCTAGTCATATTTGCATATTGACCACAGTGGCAGCATTGCTCAAGTTCCCCCTTGGGTGATGTGTCGTTAGCTGATTCCCAAAACCGCCTTGGAGCTCCAGATGCCGCCCTCAGGACCAGATGCACCCCTTGTGACCCGCCACGGGTGGTTATGGCTTGGGCAGGGATAGGGGAGATAAAGGTCAGGTTGGTACCTCAGGGGGAGCACAGCATCACAGCAGCACCCCCAAACCTCACCAAACATAAAAGGGGGCCTTGTGGCCCGTGGATGCTTTGTTGCTCCTTGAGGTCCCACCCCGTGGGATGGAATCGGCTGCCTTGGCGCTGGCCTCTGAGCTTGTGGTCGTGGGTGTACTTGGTGCCTTCATGATGTAGATGGGTGGGTGGTGGTGTCTATCCTGGCGGGCGGATGGGGCCTGTCCACGGCAGGATCTCTGCTCCTGCCTTGCCAAAGCCGCTCTCTGGCTGACGGCTTCCAAGGAGACATTTCCCAAGGGCGATGCTGGAGATGCAGGTGGAGATTTCGCAGGGGGCAACTCCTACTGCTGATAGAGCACCAACTTCTCCATGTCTGGCACGTGCTGTTCTGAGGTACCTGCTCCCTGAGGAGTGCCTGGGATGGGCAGGAGCTCTGCCTGGAGCCCAGTGAAGACAGCGAGGTGCATCAGCGGTCCCTCTCGCTTGGTCCCTGCCCAACCAGAGCTGCCAGGGAGTTTCTCGGCCCCGGTCAAATCGCCACCATGGTCATGATGGCGTGAAGGGAAAGCAGTGTGAAAATCATCTTTGTAGCCACCGTGGTCTTCACCGGCTGGGGTGCGCTGGGGAGACCGTTGGGAGGAGGAGGCTGCTGCTCTTGGCTGAGGGCTGCTGCGTGGGGATTTCCCTTTCCTTTCTGTGCCCCGCATTCTCCCCTCTTTCTCCCTGCGGTATGAGGTTGGGTGGATGCCATCAGCTCCCAGCGGACCCGGCTTCTCCAAGGTCGATCCATGGTCACAGAAGCCAAAACCTTGAGTAGCAGCTGTGCAGCCAGGCATTCACCTGCTCAGTTTGTCTCCTCCTTGCTGAGTCCCTTCTCTGACTGGGAACGTAGAGGAGAACACCGCCTGTGCTCCTCATCCTTCAAACATTGCTCTGAGGGACAGACGGTCTCTGTGCATGGTTAGAAGTGGTCTAAACGCTCCCCGGCTCTGGGGCAGCTGAGCAGTCAGCACCCAATGCCTGTGTTCCCCCAAAATCTGATGCACGCACACTCAGAGGTGCAACTTTTGTTCAAATCTGGAGTGGCTCGGCCCAGGCCATTGCCCCAAGGCAGGAGCATGGGCAGGAGGGGGAGCCTCATCTACAGAATCCGAGAAACCAGAGCCCACCACCTCAGCTCTTCAGCAAACACTCCCCGACGCCGGGGCAGCTGAGCAGTCAGCACCCCGTGCCCGCCTTCCCCAAAAAGCTGATGCAGACACTCGCCCTTTGTTCAAACAAAGACAGTTTATTAACAACTTTGCACAAAGGGAAGCTCCCAGAAGGAGTGGACTCTCTTGAAGACGCGGGGCAGCCGAGGGGACACAGGCACGGCTCTGTCCATGAAGACCTCTTTCAGACTCCATAGAAGAGCAGTCTTCTGAGCTGAGCTTGCACTTCCTCAAGCTCACGCAGTGCCTTGGCGTGGGCAGCTGGATCCTGCACCAGGCACTGGAAGAGGTTGAGGGGCTCAGCCGCCTGGAAGGCTGGGGGCAAGGCGATGTCCTCGGGCATGTTCTCATTGCCAAGGAAGAAGTGGTCGAGGCGTTTCTCCTCCAAGCACTGGCGCAGGTCCCACATGATATCCTGCATCCGCGAGACGAATTCCCTCCTTGTCCAGCTTGCCGGGGGCAGGGTGTTGAGGAGGTGCATCCCAACGGTCTTCAAGGTGCCGGTGGAAAAGCTTGTGCTCTCCAGGATGCCGGCGCAGAGCTGCAGGCATGTGAGGTGGAAGCTGTCCTGCGGGGCCTGCTTGGCCATGTGCCTGAAGAACTTGGCCTCGGCCACGGCATAGCTCTCTGCCCACGTTGTGCCCGGGATGAAGCAGCCGGGGTGCTCTGCAACCTGGCTGCTCAGGAAGATGTCCGAGTCGCCTTGCTGCACCCCGAACATCAGCTCCACAAAGAGGGATCTCCCGCAGGCATTCGTCAGCTGCAGCTTGCAGGAGCGGCGGGAAGGCAGCACCTTCATGCTGTAGTGATGCCACTGAGCCATCTCCCCCCAGGCTGAGCTCACCAAGGTCTGGAACCAGCGGGCAATTTTCTGCACGTCCAGGTAGAAGCCTGGACGTGCAGCGCTGGTGCAGAGGTCGTTTAGGAGGTTGGAATCCTGAGTTGTCCTCAGCGCCTCCTGGGGCTGGTGCACGAAGCAGAGCATGTTCTCCACACCTTGGCCCCTCATGCAGGTGCATTCCAGCTGAACGCGGATGCAGTTCTTTGCCGGCATCTTCTCCGCAGAGGCCTGCTCCAGATGGAACGTGTGCCCACGGGGAGGCTTCAGGGGCACAAGCAGGCGGTAGACCGCATCATGCCCCCGGGGATTCCAACCTTCAAAGGCGCTGCCCACCCCGATGGCTGGCTCCAGCACGGGGAAGAAACTGTTGGCCAAGCGCGCTTGGAAGACGCCAAGGAGGTCGCTCACCAGATCTTCCGCCACCCGGCGCTTGTAGGCCACGCTCTTCATTGCCCCACGGACGCGCTTTGCCAAAATCCTGACCAGACGCCCCTCATCGTCAGAGTCCTCTCCTTCGCCTGCTTCTTCCTCGTCCTCTCGGCTGCCGCAGGAGGTGATCTCCTCTTCCCAGCTGCTCTCTGGCTGCTGGCTCCTTTTCCTCAGCCACCAGCAGAGCCCAAGGAGCAGCACTAGGACTCCAGCGACCGCCCAGAACTGCCAGTGCTGCAAGGCAGCCAAGAGCAGGGCTCCCGGGGCAGAGGTGCTCTGCTCCAGCTCCTCCATCAGCTGAGTCATCTCCTGATTGAGATGCTCCTCCCGCAGCCACATGTGCTCATGCGTGGCCTCCTCCAGCTCTTTGCCGACCATCGGCAGGCGCAGGAAGAAGCTCAGCAGAAGCAAGACGCGGACCGTCGTCAAAGCCATGGCCTTGAAGCGCACTCGCCGGTGGCCCAGGCCGTACTGGGGCAGCTGCCTGCTGGCGCCCTTTATAAAGCCCCCCCCCCATTGTGACGCGTCCCCTGGGGTGTCCCAGGCGATGGAGGGCATCACGGGCACGCGGCAGCCGGCCATGCCCTTCGCCCCCCCCCCGGCTCAGCCAGAGCCTTTGAGAGAATGTTCTAAGAAGATGTGATGGCAAGGTGCCCTTGGTTAGTCACTGCCTGGAGGACAGGGTCAGGCAGAAGTGTCCGGGACACCTTTTCCCATTGAGTCACGAGGGTCAGAGAGGACCCCCTTGCTTTCTACGCTCCTTCCCAGAGAGGAGTCTCGGGGCGGCTGGAGCCAATCCTAGTGCCAGACTTGCTCAAGGCTTTGTGTCTGAAGGATTAGATCTGTGCAATCAATCCTTGTAGCGTATGAAGGCACGGACCCCGGTTGGTGATACAACCAGAATCGTTTATTATAACCAACAGGCAGCTTATACAGTACCAGTGTGTATTCTTTCCCAACTGACACACCCCTGCAACCCCCAACTGCCAGGCGGGTGGAATTCCCCTCCATCAGTCAGGGGTGCCAGGCATTGTTTACAGGTCCTGTTGACAGGTCCGGAGATGCTTATGGGCCATCTTCTGCCATTGTTCCTGCTTCTTCTCCTGGTCTCAGCTTCTTCCACAGTCCTGTTAACCCCTTGTTCTCCCACAAATCCTCTCTGTCACGGAGCTGAGGTTTCACAGTATAACATGCTCTTAGTCACTGGCCAAGGGTCTGTTGCGCCAAGGAATCTCTGAATCTTGAGAAGGAATCTGGAGGGGCGTCCCTGCTCAAGGTAGCTCGCTGCTGCTGCTGCTGCTGCTGGAGAGCTGCCAGGGCTCTTGGGCTGTTGACTCTTTAGGGGGGTAAGATGGTTGTGTGGAAAATAAGCTAAGTTTTGCTTCAGCTAATTGATGTATCATTGTTAGTGTGATAGTACTAACAAAGAAGCCTTAGTAATAGTAGAGTCTAATAAATTGTATCCAATTAATCCCCAAAAATGCCCTTGGTCTCTCAAGGGATCCTTGTTGGCAGAGCGTTATCTAGGTGAAGAGAAACAAACTGGAACATGGCCTTCAACACAAAAACCCAAAGGGTAGGGGAGTATCAATAAGGCCAAAGAAACCAGTCTGGTAAATCTGCCAAGTAGATGGTAACAAAGACTGTGAAATAACGTGTAGCATAATCAACTAATCAAAGGCGTGTTTAGAATAATGGTTTCATAGAATAGGTATATGTGTGCCTTATATGGGAAAAAGTGCAAAATAAACCTGTAATAGGTCAAGCGGTCGGGAAGAATGTGAGCTCCAACTTCTCAGCCAATGAGAAGGGAGACAGAAACTCAAGCGGCCGGGATAAAGGTATAAAATACCTGAAAGCTAAAAGATCATCGTGCATCTATTTTTGGTGCACCCGATTCAGCGCTGTTTCGTATTAATAAATTATTTTTTTAACCTTTGCTTTGGTGACTTTGTCCTCTTTAAATTCTAAGATGTGAGTCGGTGTTTCTCACAGTTGACTTCTAGTCATATTTGCATATTGAGCACAGTAGCAGCATTGCTCAAGTTCCCCCTTGGGTGATGTGTCGTTAGCTGATTCCCAAAACCGCCTTGGAGCTCCAGATGCCGCCCTCAGGACCAGATGCACCCCTTGTGACCCGCCACGGGTGGTTATGGCTTGGGCAGGGATAGGGGAGATAAAGGTCAGGTTGGTAGCTCAGGGGGAGCACAGCATCACAGCAGCACCCCCAAACCTCACCAAACATCAAAGGGGGCCTTGTGGCCCGTGGATGCTTTGTTGCTCCTTGAGGTCCCACCCCATGGGATGGAATTGGCTGCCTTGGTGCTGGCCTCTGAGCTTGTGGTCGTGGGTGTACTTGGTGCCTTCCTGATGGAGATGGGTGGGTGGTGGTGTCTATCCTGGCGGGCGGATGGGGCCTGTCCACGGCAGGATCTCTGCTCCTGCCTTGCCAAAGCCGCTCTCTGGCTGGCGGCTTCCAAGGAGACATTTCCCAAGGGCGATGCTGGAGATGCAGGTGGAGATTTTGCAGGGGGCAACTCCTACTGCTGATAGAGCACCAACTTCTCCATGTCTGGCACGTCCTGTTCGGAGGTACCTACTCCCTGAGGAGTGCCTGGGATGGGCAGGAGCTCTGCCTGGGGCCCAGTGAAGACACCGAGGTGCATCAGCGGTCCCTCTCGCTTGGTCCCTGCCCAACCAGAGCTGCCAGGGAGTTTCTCGGCCCGGGTCAAATCGCCACCATGGTCATGATGGCGTGAAGGGAAAGCAGTGTGAAAATCATCTTGGTAGCCACCGTGGTCTTCACCGGCTGGGGTGCGCTGGGGAGACCGTTGGGAGGAGGCGGCTGCTGCTCTTGGCTGAGGGCTGCTGCGTGGGGATTTCCCTTTCCTTTCTGTGCCCCGCATTCTCCCCTCTTTCTCCCTGCAGTATGAGGTTGGGTGGATGCCATCAGCTCCCAGCGGACCCGGCTTCTCCAAGGTCGATCCATGGTCACAGAAGCCAAAACCTTGAGCAGCAGCTGTGCAGCCAGGCATTCACCTGCTCAGTTTGTCTCCTCCTTGCTGAGTCCCTTCTCTGACTGGGAACGTAGAGGAGAACACCGCCTGTGCTCCTCATCCTTCAAACATTGCTCTGAGGGACAGACGGTCTCTGTGCATGGTTAGAAGTGGTCTAAACACTCCCCGGCTCTGGGGCAGCTGAGCAGTCAGCACCCAATGCCTGTGTTCCCCCAAAATCTGATGCACGCACGCACACTCAGAGGTGCATCTTTTGTTCAAATCTGGAGTGGCTCGGCCCAGGCCATTGCCCCAAGGCAGGAGCATGGGCAGGAGGGGGAGCCTCACCTACAGAATCCGAGAAACCAGAGCCCACCACCTCAGCTCTTCGGCAAACACTCCCCGACTGCGGGGCAGCTGAGCAGTCAGCACCCCATGCCCGCCTTCCCCAAAAAGCTGATGCAGACACTCGCCCTTTGGTCAAACAAAGACAGTTTATTAACAACTTTGCACAAAGGGAAGCTCCCAGAAGGAGTGTATTCTTTCCCAACTGACACTCCCCTGCAACCCCCAACTGCCAGGCGGGTGGAATTCCCCCTCCATCAGTCAGGGGTGCCAGGCATTGTTTACAGGTCCTGTTGACAGGTCCGGAGATGCTTATGGGCCATCTTCTGCCATGGTTCCTGCTTCTTCTCCTGGTCCCTGCTTCTTCCACAATCCTGTTAACCCCTTGTTCTCCCACATCTCCCCCTTTTTTGTTTAATGTACAGATTACATCTTAATGACTGTATTGAACCTATACTATTAATACTACTATATACTACTAATACTACTATAAATCATCATACTTTGTAAGGCAAGTACAGTGTGCATTTGAGCATACATGACTTGATTTATGCTTTAAACAAACATGGTAAACATAACATAACCATTATAGCATTAGAACCAATGACACTTTTGTGAGCAGAAAAGATTCACTGCTTTGTCGTTTCTGATGATTGTTCATGCTGCTCAGCTTCTATATATGGTCAAATGAATCGTGCTGGTATCTACTTGGGACCGTTTCCTGCGGAAACACAAGCATACCCTCGCCCCCAGGTTATCAATGGCACAGGGCCTTCCCATTGTCCAGTGGCCATATCACGAATATGGACCATTGGCCGTGTTTTGAACATTGGGGAAGCTCCGAAATGTCGATTCACTCGTGTTGTTTCACCAAGAGCTGTTAATAAGCTCATGGTATATCCTGATTGGAGACCATAATCTTTTACCGATTTCCTCAACTCTTTAACACAATCATAATCCAAAGCCTCCCACGCTCCGGGTCGATTTCCGCGATAAATAACAGGAAACGCTTGCAAAATGTCTGTGTCGCCTTTAGTTAAGGCTTCTTTTCGACATTTGTCCCACACACCGTGACAACCATTCAAAAGGGTTAGGTTATTCCCCACTGCCTCTGCCTTTTCATTATCAAAAGGAGGTAGATTAGGGTCTGGGTCTGGGTCTGTTGGCTCAGGATCAAAGGACTCTCCTGAGAGACTCTCCTCTGCACGGCAGGTGTTGTCTGCGGGTGGCGGTGGCGGGGCAGAAGGACTCGTTAGGCTCTCCTGAGAGGTCTTTTCTGTCTCTTTGCGGAGCTCTGCTAGAGCTTCAGATACCAGCCGCCACACTACTAAGTGTTGAGCTGCAGCTTCATCTGTCCCTGCAGCAGCGTCCCAAAGCTTTTCGCCAATTTGCTCCCACACCTCTTTGTCAAGGGTGCCGGTCTCGGGATAGCCTGGAACATTTTTTCGTACCCAGTCTAATAAAGTTATTAAGGACAGGGTAGGTAAAGATCATTTTTGAGGTTATAAAATACACTGTAATATTTCTAGATCCCTTTGCTGCTCTGACGGCAGTGTGCCTCTCTCCCAACCGACACAGCCCTGCAATCCCCAACCGCCAGGCAGGCGGAATTCCCCTCCATCAGTCAGGGGCGCCAAGCATTGTTCACAGGTCTTCTGGAGATGCTTATGGGCCATCCTCTGCCATTGTTCCTGCTTCTCCTTCTGGTCTCTGCTTCTTCCATAATCATGTTAACATCCTGTTCTCCTACAATGTCTTCTGTCATTGATGTTGCCTTCTGAAAACAGCTTCTTTTTTTTGAAGTGTAATGGGCATAATAGAGAAAAAAAAGCTCTTCTTCGGTCTGCAGGAGACCCAGGAATTCACCTTGTGAATAAGTTGCATTGTGAATATGTCTTCTTTCCTAGGAGTAGGCATGAAGCACACAACTGTTCATTTTTTTCTCATTTTGGTCTGAGGAATGTAGAAGCAGGTGCTGTTTTGTAAATTTACACACTTTTCCACATGTATCAGTATTTTTCCATTCCTGAAACTGAGATAGTTGAGGCCCCGTCCCTGGAGATATTCAAGGCGAGGCTCGAAGAGGCCCTGGGCAACCTGGTCTAGTTGGGGGTGTCCCTGCTGACTGCAGAGGGGTTGGACTAGATGACCGTTGGAGGTCCCTTCCGGCCTGGACAATTCTATGATTCTATGATTCTATGATTCTACAATATCTCTTTGACATCTTGCTGTTTTTCAGTATTCTAGTTTCTGTCTTTTTGGGAAGTATGTTTTCCAAGGATGATCCCTCAGTTTATCCCAAGTGTAACTCTACCTGTAATAGCACTGTACGTTCCAACCCCAGAGACTGATTTCACAATAATAGGTCACGGTCTTCCCTCCCCTTAAGTTTCTTTGCAAAGACTGTATTGTTTCCTTCACTTCACTTGGTCACTTGTATGTGTGACAGCTGCACTGTATGTTCTCAGGGCAAAAAGCAAAGTAAGAACTCCAACAGATAAAACAGGCAACACTTTTCCTTCCCTCCCTCCCCAAAACTAAAAAAAAAATACCATAATGCTATATATTGTTCTACCAAACCTGTTTTGTCAGCTTCTCCAGGCACAGACTAATATCTGTGTTAATACAGGGACGACTGCATTGAGGACTTCTTATCTTTTAGAGCTTGGACCTTTCTGCCGTATTTGTGTTTAACTAGTACAATCTCAAGCTATCTTCTACTGAGTCTCTCCATGTTCAGCACTGCTGTTGACAAATTCTTGACCTGCAAGTCATGCTGAAACATGATTTTCAGCTGGACTTTCAAATAAGTTCGTTAACACATACTGAAAACTAAAAATAGCAAAATCACTTGCTAATGATAAAATTATTTTCTTTATGCACTGAATTACTTTAGCTATTGCTCACCAGATGCTAACTGTGCATAACCTTGCAAGTTTAGCTTTTGTCCTCTGATCATTTCAAAGCTTTGTTCTCATCCAGACTAATGACCTTCATATTCTTTTGAGACCTTCCTGATTCTCTTTTTTTTCCACATTGATTTGGGGTCCAGAGACAACATTCTGACCCTTATTGTAGTCAGAGGAGTATTTATAGTGGTTGCTGCAATGCAGCCACAATTCTGAATCTTTTTTTCTTTCCTATTCATTCTGCTATCCTGCTTAGGACCTGATGAATAATATACTCCATTACACTGTTGACAGATTGTAAAATGTACAGACTTCTTTTTTTTTTTTTTTTCTTAATATAAAGTATTCAAAGCAGAGATGGCAGTTAAAATTAATTAATGTTTATATATCTTTCAAAAATTCAAAGTGGATGAACTCCGGTCTGTTTCCTAAGTCCTGATTCATCAGTGTGAAATGGAAAAGCATGAGAATTTTCCTTCAATATTTTATTGATGTGTTTTTCCATGTTAGAGTAATTGTCCAAAGAAAGTCTTTCCAATTTTTATCTGATCTTTGGAGTAGACAAACAGAAACCTCAGTATCTTAGAGCTAGTGACAATATGTTTTTATTACATTTTAATATGTTAACAAAAAAAATATTTTATGATAGCTATATTGCCCCTTTATTTGCGACAGACTGAGAGGAAGGTTCAGGAGATCAATGAAGACATTTTGACATATATATCTCTTGAATTTTCCTTTAATTTCTTACTTAGATCTTTTACCTTGGTTTTTATTTTATGTGTCCTCTCAGAGCAAATACAGATGAAAAGAATTCTAATAACCTCAGGCAAAACAATATTTCAATATTGTTTTCAATTGCTTTCAATATTTAGGCTGCCCTATGACACAACCCTGACAATGTAGAAACACTAGAACCTCTAACTGTTAAGGCTCAGCATGGGCTTTTAGAGTATGAAAGCCAAGTATGTGGGAGGTCCAGATTCTCTGTTACAGCCAGAAGCTTAGAAACTTCAGTATGTTCTGCTCAAATTGTCTTTAAATTACTTTCATTTTTTTCAGCATTTCTTGCAAAATGAATATTCTAACTATAATTAATTTAGGTTTTTTAGGTTTGTGACTGAAAAAGAAATAGAAAGAAAAAAGAAAATGTCTGAGTTAATTAAAACTGAAGAGTTAATTAAAAGAAACATTTTCAGTATTTCTGGGAATTCAAGCAGTACTTAGGACTGAATGTGAAACATTGCTTTGATCATTGTTAAAAAAACATTATGAAAAATTGGAAATGATAAACAAAGTTTCCAACTTGATTTCTGTTCTGTCGTTATCCAACTATTGGCACTAGGTATTCCTTATAGTCTCCCATTAAAATATGTAATCTTTTTAAAAATCAGACCTGATATGAAATTTGATAGAGTTTCACACCAAGGAAATATATGCCTACTGGGAGCTTCCAGTAACGTATGGAGTTCTACTACAAAATAGTAAGAAACTGAAAGCATTTTTCAATATCTTTTGAGTCAAGTGTAAGTTTTTACTTATTTCAGGGTAAGGTTAAGGTAGGATTGCATTTGTCACTTGTGGTTCTGACAAGTTCTTCTAGAAGAGAAATAAAGGGAATTTTTTCAAGTATCTTTTAACAGCTATATCTGGAATTAGTTTAAATAATAAATATGTAATTTTTCTTCTGTATTTTTACCTTGACCTTGTCAATGTATTCAGTGAACTGCATGAAGAGGTAATGGTGTTTCATGAATGCTTTCAGAGAGAAAATAAATTCTGTGAATCTGACTTTCTGAAGGAACACATTGATACATCATTGTCTTTTGATTGTGGTGAGGGAAGTCAGGAGTACCACAACATTATGAACTTCTAAAGTTCTGTGGGTCACAATTTGTTTAGCTCCTGCAGCAGAGGAGAAGAAACTACTGAACTTTTAGCCACATTTATAAAGCTGAAGAGAAATCACACCACAGAAAATCACTCTTCATATTTATCTGGAACCATTTTGACTTTTTTTTCTTTTTTACCTTCTTGAGTGAAGGACCCAAGAGATCTCTGTGGCTTCTACAGGGTGCAGTGTCCTTTGTCTGTGCCACAGGCCTCTCCATCAACTGCTGGAAATGTTCAGAAAACACTTAGGGATTAACATTTTCTCTCCTGTCATTGTATTCCTGTGGTTGCATGATCTCTAGCCCACGTAAGCAATTACCACTGATGTTGACTAAAGACTGAATTAGGTTCAGTATATTCAGAAGACAGGGATCAGCAACTGAGTTCAGAATGAAAGGGACTAGCCATTCTATTTTTCAACCCATCTCTGTTCAGACTTCTGATATTCTAACCCCCACAGGACATGTGCTGAAACTCAGCTGAAGCATCAGCATAATTATGCTGTATAATGTTGACATCCAGTCTTTCATTTTTCATCTAGAAGTGCAAATCAATGTTGCTACAGTGCTATAGTGATCTAAAACATGATTTCAGACAGCCAGAATTTCTCTTTAAATAAAGAACAGGTTACAGATAGGACCAACACAGTCCCTTGACTCTGAAAGTAATATTCAAACATGAGAGCAGAACTCTTTAATCTTCCCAGTGGAAATACTTTTTTATCAAAACCTTAGAACCAGAATCTGCCACATTTACATTAAAGAGAAGTCTTATGTGAGACAGAAAAATAATATCATGAAGTGGGATTCGACTTTTGGGAAAAAGTAAAACAGCCTATTTTGCAATCCTGGTATTATAAGTAACTGTTCAGCCTTACCCCACCATCATTCTCTTATACAAAATTGGATAGAAATTGCCAATTCATGTGTACTTTTTTTCCAAAATTTTGTTCAGCATCATTTGGGATTAGTGAAGAATATTTACTGCTTTCACTGCCTCAAGCATTTTTTCCATAATATTAATTCAATGACTTAGAGCATCAAGAAATATCAAAGACATCATTAATCCAAAGAGCTTTTCTTTCTTCCTTCTTCCTAACAGGCTTCTGTAAGGCCTGATGGAATATAAAAAGAAAAAGGGAAATGAAAAAGGGACCTATTACCTTTTACCTTTCCTTGTCTCATCACCTGAAGAGTTTTATATTGACTGGATTAAGGCAGGTTTCTTAGGTCGTAAAGTAAAAGTTATGGTCAAATGCAGCATTGCAAATTTAGATTGAACCATGCTTTAATAACAGCATGATAGTGGTAAAGTGGTAAAAAGCATCATCATGATGAAATAGCTTTATTTACTTGGGAGTTTTGCTCAGACTTACTGGAGTATAAAACGGTGTGGGACGTGAGTGTGTTACCTGAGAACAGTAAATTTTATACAACCCATTACAGAAAAAGAATAAAACAAGGACCTCTCTTGGTAACTTGGAAGGCAGTGAGTGAAGGAATGTTTTTCTAAAAATGTGCTGTTTCGGAGATCCAAGCTGTTATTTTAGAAGCATGAAAATACAGATACAGTAGTACCTGGAAAGAGAGGTGTTAATTAAATAATTTAGATCTATTTAATATTTTAAGATACTATCACCAATTATAATAAAGATAATAAATTAACTAGATAAAATACTGATATTAATTCTTCATCTTGTTAGGTTTAGAATCTCTTAATTACTTTTAAAAGTGGCATCAGAGTTTTTAACTTTCATTTGCTTTCAGCAGCGCATTATTCTCACATCATAAGATACAATGATACTGTAAAATCATCAATCATAAAAAATGACTTGCAGATTCATCCCAGAAAGGCATAGAAGAACAGCTTGTTATGGATGTTCTGTGTTGTTGCACAGATTTAAAAACTACTCTAGTTCCTCCCTTCCCTTCCCTTCCCTTCCCTTCCCTTCCCTTCCCTTCCCTTCCCT
>NW_015091265.1:2374065-2441440 GCF_001431845.1 Calidris pugnax | reverse complement strand
CCCTTCCCCTTCCCCTTCCCCTTCCCACAGCAGTATGTTCCAAAATGTCAAATTTCTTATTTCACATTTATGCAGAACAGATTTAATAAATTACTCTTTTCGGTCTCATTATTTTAAGAATTAATAATAGTAGTAAACATCAAAGTATTTCATATGCATTGTCTTTTTTTGTGTTATTTACGTTATAATATTGCCAAAAAAAATTTTTTTCTGGTTTTGCTTTTACATAACAGACCTTATTGATTCTGTTTTCAGTAATTATTATAATGAGCTCAAAAATATAGCTTCATGCTTACATCCTAATAAAAAACATTGAAAGACTTAACTGAACACAATTCATGATAATATTTGTGATGAAGACTTGCAATTTCCTTTAATTTGCAAAAAGGAAACCTTAATTTGCATGTAAGAACCTATTTTATAATTTAATTAATTTTTACTAATGGACAAAAATATATAATTTTTCTAGAGCTTGTGCCTAATTTAAGTTCCCACATAAACCCTACAGACTTTAATACCAGATGTTAAGAATGCCTTCATGTAGATCCCTGCATGCGGGGACTTCAAGTGTTTGCTGTGCACATAATGTTGCTGCTAGAAATTTTTGATAGAATATTGTAAGCAAAAATTTAAAATTCGAAATTTTTAAAAGGCAGCTTCTGAAAATTTTATAAAAAATATTTTCTTCCATGATTCTATTTGATGTCATATTTACATTTTTGTAAATCTCAACAAACAAGTTGCCATGTCTAATAATGAAGTTTGATTCTGCACATTTAATTCTCTATTAATTCTGTAAATGTTTAGTTCAGCTCGTTAGCATCTACTGTGAATATATGAGGTACTCTCAGGCAATCAATATGTTGCAATATTAATGATTAAAAAAAATTAATTAGTGGATTCACAACATTATAACTGTTGTGAATTGATGCACCTTGTCATCACTAGTACTGTCTCAGAGGTGTCACTCCAAGAGAATCATTTGGTATATACCATAACACATAGCCTAAAATACATAACCTAAAAGCATTGTTTTATCTGTAAGAAGTATCTACATTGTCTGAATATGTACAAAAAATAAGTATAATGTAAAAGGTTTAAAACATTTTCCTTTTTTTTTAGGCTGCCTAATAATACTTTCTACTCAAGTACTCAGAAGTGATCTAGTTCATCTTAGCTGTACGTATGAATGCTCACAATAGATGCATTTTGAAGTAGAATTCCTCACAGAACCCTAATCACCTGTCTTTCAATGTTAATGTTGAAACAATATCAAATATAAGCTGTCAATTAATTTGTTTCAAAGTATCTCTTTAGCATTAGAGAAAATATTTTAGTAGCTTTGGCACAGCTAGAGTAGAAAGAAATGCTACTGGTTTTAAGACAGAGTGTGACATTTGTAAGCATGGTTCTGAAGGTGGATGAATCTGAGGGCAGAAGTTGAACTTGATTGTCCAGAAGAAAACCTTACATACGTCTGCATTTATTGTTTTTAAATTCTAAGGTGTAAGTAATAAAGTGGTCTCTGTAGGAATACTAGATACCAAAAACAATACTATAGAAAATTTAAGAACGTCATTACTTTTATTTTGCAGTCTTTTAGATCTTCACCATTTAAGTTGTTATCAATAAATGGGAAATATAAAGCCACTAAAACAAGTTAAGGTGATACTGTTTAAAATACATCTTTCAGAAATATTTTAAAACACAATATGAAGTTGGATCAGTATCAATTTAAAAAAAAATTATACCCAGAAAGTAAGGTTCTGAAGCAGGTTTCCAAAGGTGGTCGAGAGATGAGGAACCTTAATTTCATTGCAGGGAAGCTGGATATAAACTGAAGGGACTGCATGATAAAATAGGTAAATATGTAGTTTAGAAATTTTAACTGGTAAGTCACACTTTTGTATATTGATATCCCAAAGAAGATTTTAAAGAATATTAGTTCTCCTTTAGAAGTACAGCATTTACAATTAATACTGTAAAATGTTTCAGTACATATTAAATATATTTCATGGTAGCCAGTGAACATCCCAAGAGGATTTTCATTTGGGATTGACTTTTTGGTGCGATTTCAGGATGTAAATGAATGTTCATTAGAAGTGGAACAAAGCTGATGGACTGTTTCAGTAAATGAAAGCTCTAATAATAAATTTCACTTGTTTGATTCCTATTTCTTACTTGTGCACACAGGCCTGGAAAACCGGGTGAATGGCAGTGTAAGTATTCACAGAAAAAAAAAAAAAATGGTAAGGAGGAAAAGCTCTCCACTGCATTTTTCCCCTTAGCAAGGTCTCATTCTACCAATTCATTGTTGGGACATTCAGCAGATTTTAGAGAGACAAAGATGGGAAATATGGAAGAGAAGACATAATTCAAAGGCAGGTAAATAAAATTGCAAATAATTTCAGCAGCAATGAATGCTGAAGACATATAAATACATTTGGCCAGTGACTTGAATGCTAACTTCAAATTTATACATGTGCAGATTTGCAGAAACACCTTTGGTTTTACATCCAGTGAAGTAGAAATATTCAAGACAGCTTGCTGAAAAATATGCAAAATAATAACGAAGAAAAAAGCTATATGTTTTTTCACTTT
Source organism: Calidris pugnax (assembly GCF_001431845.1). Lineage (NCBI taxonomy): Eukaryota > Metazoa > Chordata > Aves > Charadriiformes > Scolopacidae > Calidris > Calidris pugnax. The sequence continues at coordinate 2,438,839 of NW_015091265.1, read as the reverse complement.
ACATTATAGAAATTCCACAGATAAAACAAACTACAGGAAGCCTTATTAACCAAATTTTGAATTTTTATTGTCATGAAATGCATAAGCTGCACGCAATCTATTTGGTGTCAATAGGGGAAGAAAAAAATTGATACATACTTCTACAGCTTAGAATAACTACTGCAGAAAGTTATACTCCCTGTCATCTTAGAAATGAGAGTAATTTGAAATTCCCTAAACCTGAAAACTGCTGAAATGCAATCAATCAGAAAGTTTCTTACAGTAAACATGAAGCAATCTTGGGTAAGATTACAACCATACTCCCTGCAAAATCATCTGAGCATATTTTCCAACTAGGGCAACATTTTTCTGCGACAAGGCACTTTACACAGTCTGCTTGTATTGTCTTTATCTCAAGACTGCTCCAATTTAGAGAGAAACCTAACTTTATTTGGTAACGCAGAGGGGAAAAAAAAATCTGACTAGATTTAACTTTTCTCATTTATTCCAACACAGCCTGCTGTTTTATGAAGCTAAGCATGATACTTTACAGAAATGTTCCAAATTCTCTCATAGTTACCTACTGAATACAGCATATAATGACTATACCCTTAATTAATTCACATCTAAAAGAAACGTCTGCAATGTGTTGTTATCTAAATTAAAATTAGGGTCATCATAGATGCCCCCCTTATTGACACTGAATTGTCCGTGAATTCATTTTAAAGGTCATAAGTAAACGTGCAAATTAAATAAACAAACAAACAAATAAATAAATAGAGATGTTACTCTTTCCCTTATATAGAAGTGTATATACATATATTAGATGGGAAAAGCCCTAGTGTAGGTACAGAATCCATTAAACTCTCCTGGACTGAAATTCCCTGTCATATGCAAATTCAAAAATTAAGTTGTCTTTTATTAACATATTCTCCTTCAAACTGCCTACATGATTCAGTCTAATGCACAAAATAGTAGAGTCTTAAATTAAGTCCAGAGGCTTAGTATTTCTGAGTTAGAGTAGAGGCAATTTTAGCCTGGCTTATTCTTCATATCCGTTCAATTAACCTCTCAGAGCTTTAGAACAAAAGTCAGTGTGACGGGTGTCATTTGAATTGAACAAATGCCACCCAGCTGTCAAAGTATTGACTTACATCAGCCACTCCAAGCCAAGACCAGGATTTGAAATGAGGTGGACAAACTATGAGGCAGTGCAAGCTAATTGTTGGTGCTTCAGAAACTTTACTTCAGAATACATGAAGGTTGGTGTTTGACAAGCTGTTCCAGCTAATCTGAAGCTATCATTTTCAATATGCTTAGTGTTTTTTGCAAAATAAGTATTTTGCCATCTGTACCCATTTTCTGGGGATGGCACCTTGTTCTAGTGACTGGCATCGATAGTTCCTAACTGAGCAAGATACTCCTTGCTTTATGTTGAAGGCATCAGTGTGTGCCACTCAACATAGACACCCAGCAGCAGCTTTGTGAGTTACTTTCCATTCAGTTTTGCCTCTGCCCATGCACTGCTTCACCTAAAACCAAATGGGGCTTTTTTAGTAGTCAGATGAACCCTTCACAGTTGTGTCAATGCCACAATACGACATTGCCCATTTTCTACTGAAAACCTAACTGCATTGTTCACTCTGCAATCAGAAAAGTTGCAGGGGAGAAGGCAATTTAACACAGACCTTTGAGTTCACCTGCTTTCAAATGCATATATGATAATCAAAAGTGAATTTGGACATACTGGAAATCAATGGTAACACTCACATTTAGTCCAAGGGGAACAAAATTTCAGGTTTCGTGTTTTTGTGTTCTGGAAGCAGTACCTCATTTTATGTGTGGCTGGAACCAAAGGTGCATGCAAATTCTCTTGACTCTCTAGCTTCTTGGTGACTTTTTGCTAGGAACAAGAGGTAGGAATAAAACAAACCGTAACAATAACCCCCAGAGTCCGTCTCCAGCATGCCCAGCACTGTCAGTGGGCAGTATCAAACGCTCTGGACAATGTGGCAAGAAAATCAATACTGGACCTATTGTCATTCTGTGAGGTGAAAAACAAGATTAGATAGACTTACGAATTATTTAACTTTTCCCCTCATTGTTCTCATAATTTTTTAACTATTAAAAAAATTATATTTTTATGTAAAAATTAAAATCCTATCAAGCTTGTACTAGACAGGGAAGACCAGCAGTGGGGTCCATCAGAGGAGAAGGCAAATTAGGACCTAAGGTGGCAGGGGCAGTACCCTTCACCAACAACTGAACAGTCCCAGAGAACCTGCACAAGAAGAGCAGGGCAGGTTTAGCCATGGTAAATGGGGTCAGTCACAATCTTGATTGCCAGACAAACCCACAGCAATAAAGCAGGTCCAGGTGAAGCCAAGAAGTCAATTCAATGAAGTTTGAGATTTGGTCCAGCAATAGAAACAAGAGTCAGTCAGTGTCCCTCTGGCCAACAGACAAGCACCTAGTAACAAAACAAGGCCAAGGTTGAGCCAGAAAGTGAAGTCCATGGGTAGAGTGAGGGTCAGGGGTTGCAAAGACTTCCTCCAGCTCTTTCCCAGACAGCTTTCTCACAGCACTTAGATCCAAGATTTCATGGTTGTGCCTTAGACAGAGGTAATCGAACTCAAGGACCATGTGCTGTCAGGGCCCTCAGTGCTCCCTTGGGGCATGTAAGTTACATTTAACTCCTTCTGGGTGAATTTGAGTTAGAATTACAAAGGGTTTTCTATTGTGAAATCTATTCCACATGAAAATTATTTAGAACAAAGTGTTTAAGCTTTATTTTTATAGGGTTTTGACACTATTGGTGCCTTTTATGTTTCTCAGATTGGTCAACCAAACCTAGGCATAGAGAATTATCTATTACTTCGGTTGGTCTTCATCTGTGACCTGCAATATTAAAACTTCATAAAAATCCTGTCATTTTTCTAGCTCTGGCAGAGAGTACACAAGGCTACTGTTACAGATGAGACTGTAATGATATTTTACGTATTCACCATTAGCAACAAGAATTCTGAACAAGGATGGTTAAATAAAGAAAAAATGAACACCTGGGCTAGTGTAAAACTTTTACTGTATTAAATCACTTATATTTTTCTGTGTCTTTCCAAAGGTTTGAAGGAGTTGAAATTTAAGTAAAGATGAAAGAAAAAAATTCATTTTCATTTTGAAAGTTCAGAAAACTTGAACTGACTATCCAGAGCTTCTCTAAATGCCTTTGTAATGGAAATTCAGTAGCAGTTCCCATAACAAAACAAAAAAAAGTTTCCATGCAGAAAATCCCAACACACCGACAATTCATTGTAGCAGGAGATGGTGTCCCAAAACTTTGTTCTGGAGTTCTGAACAAAACTCTAGATTTATTGCAGTTTTTCCTGGGAATTACAGCTATCACTCCACTACTAAATTTCAGGAAAATGCTTATGGGTTTGATTTTTGGTTTGGTTGTGATTTTACTTTTCTTAAAATGTCAGGTCATTTTAACACTACACCTGGTTATTGTTTTCTGAAGTTTGACAGGTAGAGAAAATTTCAGCCTGTAAAGAGTTTTCCAATTCCATATTTATAGAGTGTTAGACTTCAGCCACTTGGAGTAGTTGGATTTCAGTTAAAGCTTCAATAAAATGACAATATTGATTCAAAATTTCTATGGAACAATACTGATCGGTTTTATTGGCTGATTAATGGCATTTTTAGTTGAAGGTACACTTACAATGAGTATGTTTTGTAAAGTACCTTAGAGCATCAACATAATTTAAAAGCTTAGTTTTCCAGAACTTCTATTTGTAAACTATCACCTATTAAAGAGAAATTAATATAGAGTAAATGGTGCTTATTAACAGGAAAGGTGCTGAGACTACTTGAAGTTCATGACTTTAGTAATTCTGAAACTGACATCAGAATCAATTTGTTTGACCTTATATTACTCTATCATCCAGGAATTTCCATCAAAGTAAAAAGTGACAGTCTCCATGTAAAGAAAAATGCTACCTTCATTCCTTCTGATTTTGAAAACACCAAAGCTTCATATATATATATATACATATATATATATAGTACAAATAGTTATCATACCAATATTGTAAATCAAAGTGATACAGTTTGGTTAGAAAACTATGCTAATGTTAGAAAGATATAGAGAAAACACAGAAATATGACATAGATTAGCACACTGTGTATGAAAGCAGGACAGCACTATAAATGCCCTTTTACTCCAAATTGTCATTAATTAATCTGGAGAGTAAATGCAGGGTCATTTCTAAGCAGAGAGATGACTAAAATTTTTGCCCTTTCTTTATAGAAGAAGAACAAAGAAGAGATTTCCTGTTAACATGTAGTACTCTGTGTAAACACACAAATAGAGCTTGAGAGTCTAGCATTTAATTATAAAAAACAAGTAAGAAGATTCACATCCAGGGAGTGAAAAATAAAAATGCATATCTAAACAATGAGAACTTGCTGCAAAGAGCAATGCAAACCCTATCATTACAAATGCTTTGTTCACAGACATAATAATTCCTGATATTGTTTATTTCCAACCTGTTTAGAACTAAGGTGCAGGTGCCACAATTTTCAAGAGCAAGGATCAGTGTCTGGATTTTGTCATGAGTCCCACTGTCAGGAGTGCCCAGCAATCTAAGAACAGTGCAAACAGATTTGTGACTGCAAACAGTGGTTTCCTTCGATTCCTATTTGGCTTTCATAGGATATTCCTATTAATTAAAATCCATGTAGATGGATGTGCTTGATCAGCAAAGCAGTCTATAAATTAATTTTATCCATGCATTACTCAGCCATGTATTACTCAGTATGCCATATTTTTCATATTCCCTTTTCTTTTCTTTCCCCCCTGCCCTGTAAATCTCAGCTTTCAAAACTTGGCCTTCAAATACTGTCCACTTTGCCGCTGAGACCATAACAGAACTCCTGGGAGAACCACAAGTTTCTGATTAAGCAAGATTCATGCCCATAACCTGAGGCAATGACTGTGTGTCTGTGTTTGAAATCATGAGTCCAAATTTTGGAGGAGAAACTGGCATTCAACCTGATAAGCAGACTGTTGCTGATGAGAACAGGCAATGAAAGCACCCTCCAAAGAAATATCTGGCTGTTCATCAGAGATTCAAACTCTCCAAACAAGCCTCGTGGTGCTTTTTGGGTTTAGAACATGAGATGGTTGTTTCTGCCCCATTGCAGGAACCCTCCGGTCAGGGCTAAAACAAAAATAATTCAGGGTCTATGCTTGAAATTGAACATTTCATGAAAAGCTATTCCTGCAAGCTCATGGGAAATTCATTGTGTTGCCAAGATCTGAGCAAACACAGCAAGGCAGAAAGTAACACCCTGGATGGAAATATAAGGTTAAACCTATGTGCAAGCACTTGTTTCATTTGATTTAATTTTCTGTTATGGACACCTCCAGCATGTGAATGCTGTAAAGGAGGTGGGAAAGAGAAGTATCAGTACATGAACAAAAGAACAAGGAAGACCAAATTTTCAGAAGTGACTAAGTAAAGATAGTGTCTTTCTACTTATTTCAGCATTTTTGTACTTTCACAACAGAACTACTTTACTTATTTGTTTGCTTGATTGATTCTCCTGCAACTGCAACAGCTATTGCAAAATCAATAGGAAATTTTGGCCTGTGTGAAAGATTTAAGTAACTATAGAAATCTACAAAATATAGATTAACAAAAAAAGAAAAAAAAAGGTATCTAACAATAAAATTAGATTAATAGTTCCCATATCTGCAGTGCAGTGTTTCACAATTCAATAACCATAATTTTATTACAAAAGTACAGAAGAGTAAAGGTACAAAGTCTCCAAATAAGATTTAAATTAACATCCTTGCGTTAAAAGGGAAACGGAATCACAGTGTATTGAAACTTCTAGCTTCCCTTTTGTTACTTATTACTCCACTGATTTTTCAAAATACTCTCTGTGCTCTGTCCTTTTCTCCCCCCACTTTTACCTCCTGTTAGTTTTAAGATAACAGTGGTCTAAAAAAGTGTTCTTACCATGAACCATGATGCCTTCTAAAAACAAGGCGGATCCCATACTATGATAACACGTGGTATTATTCTCACCCACTTTCTGTACATTCAAATGGAGAAATTGCTACAGCACTTTGGAGACTCTAAGAAGGAAATTTTAGAGAAGTGCTACTCCATATGTTTCTCAGTACAATGGTTGGATTGGGCTGTGAATGGCACTTTGTCAAAATCAAATTTTCCAATATGTTGTTAAATTCTTTCTTTTTTACTGTATCTTTAAAGAGAATTCAGTGGTAATTGTCTTTCATTAGATAAGATATGAATACTTCCACAAAGACGACTACAACCTTCAGGCTGCTATTCCATTTCAGACATTAAACTGCAATTTCTATTCAACCTTGACCTGGATGAAAGCATGCATGCATCTCATCTCCTTTTAAATAACTTTTAGGGAACACCTAATTACATTCTGTGGTGTAATTATAGCTGGGCAACTCTGCAGCCATATCTGTGTTAAGGAAGCTCCTGTTCTTGTTTGGAAAAAGAACTGGGAGAACTGAAAACTCTTGGTCTTTTAGATTTTATGTTGATCTATGTTGATATTTTAGGTTTGGTTAGTCTCTTAAATTTATCTAGTAAAGATCATCTCCAAGGCTGGACTGAAGGAGGATGAGATGTTTATATAAATGCTGACATTCTCCAAATTAAGAATCTAACTCAGTCATTTTAAATTCAGAAACTGAAATTGTAATTGTGACTCTTCAACTTAAGGCAAAAAATAATGAATTCTAAAAAAAACATGTCTGCACGTGTTTTTGTAATACCATTTTGCAAAACTATTTTTTGCTTTTTGGAGCAATAGTTACGGATCTGTAGTGGTGTAGAAAGAGATATCCTAAGAAATACAGGAACAGTACAAAGCCACTTTGTGTGGCTTTGTCAATAATGCACACATACAGCTGGAACATGTATTTATACAACTCTGTTGATTTTTTTTATAGTTTTGAGTTCTTATATTTTTTCCTTCTTTTCTTTTTCTTTTAATTTCCTTTTATTAGTTTTGGGATTTAGTTGTGGATTTTCACACTAATAGTGCAAAGATAGCTTCAAAGAAGTCTCTGCATTTTAAGGGTTAATATCAAACAGAAAGAAAGAATCTAATTTCTGCTTCAGTTTTTTGCAGTGCAAATCTTACCAATTCTCAGCTTTGATTTCTGCACAACCCCTTCACCGGTCCGTTTATTTTTACTCTGGTGCTCATGGTAATTCAGTGTTATATAGGGTTTTTTTGTTAAGTGGAACATTTATAAAAATTGGTTTATAAAAAGCTTATTATTAGAGAAGACCCTCAACTTCTTTCCTGCATAGTTGGCGCAAAAGAAATGTAGAACAGTAGTGGGGAATGAATCATTCTAGCAGTTGAAAGCCTTACTGCAGCACAATGGCAGTGGAGATTAGTCTGCTCTGCTTTCTGCTGATTTTACAGCAGTTACTCTGCGAAAAAAGAGGAATCCACAACACATTGTTTTCTCAGAGGGACTTCAAATATAAGGTGGTTTATATGGGAATACTCTTATGAACATCCATTGCATGACACAGTGGCTTCTGTGCTTCCTAGTCTCACAGGCAATATTTATCAAAGGTCTGCGATAACATCTAGGGTCAGCATCTAAAAATGAAGCTCTGAAAAAGTATTTTTCTTTTCCAGTCTCTCTGATCTCAACCTGCAAGGCAAGCTTGTTATTAAGCTTTCTATTTCATTGTACTTCAAGAAGACCTTTGTGTATAAAGAGCTTCTAATTGTATCAAAGCCATATTTAGAAATAGAAACAAATAACAAGGTAAAATCCTAGAAAGATGCTTTGCCTCCCAAATGTTTAAAATAATTTCCTATTGTCCCAGAAATATGCAGAAAAATGACTCTATTTCTTCACTTGAGACTGCAGACGATTATACTCAGTTCGCATTCACTGTTGGTCAAAAAGGTTTCTTTTATCTTTGAGGGTTGAGGGTTTTTGCTACAGATTAGGGAAACACAGCATTTTAATTCTGTGTAATTTCAGAAGTGAAATGCAATGTTTCTTGATTCAGTTTTATATCCTTTGAACTTCATCTAAATTTTGTGGCATTTTTTGAATTCAAATGCCTGTGTGAGGGCTTTCAGCATTTTTCAGCCAGAAATACATGCACAGCTCAGATGATCTTCACGTTTGCACTAATTGAGATGTATTGCACACATCAACTCCACAGTGAGTCAGTAAAAAGCACCTGCATTGAATCAGGGGCAAGATGAACATGATGCCCCTGTGGAGCTTGTGATTACCAGCACAGCACATACGATAACAGTGTATGTTGCAGTGCTAGCCATATCTCTGGGCTTTGCCTGGAGTAGTTGCTAAACTTTGTAACACAGAGAAATCTTGGGTGAATATCTGAAGATTTCAGATTCTACTCAGACAAGATTTCTGAATGTGAAGAGGGCCTATCAAGAGAAAAAATAACACTTTAGTACCTCTATATGCCACAAAAAATCAAACAAATCAGATTTTCCTGCCTCATTCTTACCTGTGAATACCTGGCTTTCTAATGGAAATTGGTGCCTCCACTTATGCCGTAGTAGTGAAAGTGAAAAGAAAGATAGGAGGGCTTACTCACATTTCAGTCCCTCTCAGGAAAGCCTGACAATTTCATCAATGTATTTTAAAATCAGAATAAGGGTTAAGAACTTCAAAGAGCAAGAAGAGTGAATTCATACTAACTTTGCAGTTCTGGTTTTTCAATCCTGATCTTAATCCATGCTATCACACTAAGAAAGGAGATTGGGTCTTCAAGTTCTGAGCTAAGGGAGCTGAATAGAATGACTGCTAACATTTACATATAAGTGAAGGGATGAGTGACTGACAGTGACAAATTCAATGTTCCTATTTTGCAAGTACATGGAAATATGTCTAGGGTTCATAATAATTTCCTGAGTGACAGAATGAGAGAATGATTTGAATTGGGCATTTTAACTTTCTCATTCTGTGTGCTCACTTCAAACTTTCAAGAATCTGTGAGCTACAGTTCTCAATAATTGTGGGTGGAAGAATCTAAGTTTTGTGTTCATTATATTAGTAGCAGTCAGAAAATGAGTGATGATTACATTCTTAATTTTATGAATGAGGTGTTTTGGATTTGACTAGAATTTTAATCTCCAATTCCTCACACTTAAACGCTTGCTAGTGAAGATTGTTTCTTGTTTATGTTGTACACAGGAGAAAGAGTGTCCATTCTTCATCACCAGATCTGTCAAATCATGCAGAGTAATTAGCAACAATAAAAGTCATGCTCACCAGAAGCTAGGGAGTTGTCAGATATATTAATGAATAGTATCATGGGATAGGTCTGTTTTCCAGCCTGGATATAGCATATTCACCTTCATGGAGATAATATTTTAGCCAAGACTCAGATGAACTACTCCAAAACCTATGGAGGAAATTCAAATAGCCATAGATGTACTCTAGAATACTTAGATATTTCTACTGTTCACAAGTGTTTTTACCCTTATATGAAACTATTTCAGTTCATCACCATGACAGTAATTTTTGTGCCATTATAGTACTTTCATACAGTGCTACCAAGTCGAATTCAAGTCAAATTAGAACTTTTGACTCAAAATTTCTACCACCTGTTAGCCTTGTTGACAGTGTATAGTTGTGTATTGACTCAGGTGTTTCCTTCAAGTGTAGGAGTACTCTTGCAGCTTTTTGGCTCAGTCAGAAGGAACTTTGGTCTGAAACAGACTCCAAAGTAACTTTTTCTGGTGAAGCTGGGTGGAGTAGAGTAGACTTCATCACTTCCAATTCTGGCCACAGATGAATAACTAACACAGACTTTTTTTAAAAAGAAATCTGAATATCAGGATCCTATTTGGCCAAATTCTAATTTAGAGTCTCACTATCAAAGTGAACATATAAATAAACTACTCTTCTCACTCTTACCAATGAAGAAATCTCCTCACATTCTGGATGGTAATTCTATCTGCACTTTCTCATTCATAGCTAGAAGAGCCCTGGTTCAGTCGCTCCCTTGAAAAGTTATGATTTTTAATTATTTCTATTTCAAAATAACACTAAAAGGTCTCAAGTAATTAGTTTGTCTGATTTTTTTCAAACCAATCTCTTTCAAATTATGCTTTTATGTGAAATACCATCATATCATTCTGTAACTCAGTGATAGTTATACTTGATGAGCAAAAATCCTCTTAAATGGATGATACAAGTAAAAGATACTTCTGAGTAGTATATAATGGAAAAGAATAGCAACTTCTTCAATTTTATGAATAAGTCAGTAGGAAACAAAGTAAGTACTGAATTTTTATGATAGCAATTTGCATTTCTGATCAATTAAGCCAGTAAAAGGATATGCCTGAACCTTTTATGCCACAGGGAAATGATGTGCATTTGAGTACTAAGGAACAGTATTCAGAGGAAGGGTAATAAATAAAATGTCGGTAGTAGAAAAATGGAAGATTAGTCAAATGTCTTCTTTGGGAAGATGGTAGACAAAGTGGGAGTAGAATGCTGTATGAATAATCGAAGACAAAGACAAATCACCATTTGTGCAACCTTGAAAATGGCCATATAAGAGCAACAGCTATAGCAATACAGGAATAAAAGAACATCTCCCTGCCATTCAGTTTTCATTGTCACACCTCCAGAATATGCACGGTATAATTGGTTTTCATAGGCTTAAACTAGAAGACATGTAGTTTTTCAGAATTAAAAACAAAGTATTGAAGATAGTTTCATAAAGAGGGGATAATAAAGTGAAGAGGGATGAGGAGCAAGGAAGGTATTTCCTGATTCTGGACAAACTGAACTAGTCTTGGGGCTAGGCTGGTTTACATGGAGTTACAGGGTCTTTTACCACTTCCACTGTCCAAAGAGACGAGAGTCACAAAAGCACCCAACTGTTCCAAAGCTGGCTTCATCTACCTTCACTCAAAGTCTGATTGGTCTGTACATCCTTGAAGGTTCAGTGAAATGTGGTCCATATCACTGGAAATGTGATGGATTTCAGTTTTGTATCAACTTCCAAGGCTAAGCCATTTTCTGGTGGTCATGTTTCTCAACAGATTTTAGCTTTGACACTGATTGCGATTGGATTAGATCTGCAAACAGAATCATTTGCATTGCTTTATTTATTTAAGTGAAGAAGCCCAGGAAAAAAAAAGGTTGAAAGTCTGGGGAGGAAAAGCATATAGTTTCACTGTAATTTGGACAAAATGCTGCTTACACTAAAGCACTTTCCCTAGAAACCAGACTAAGGAAGTAGATTTAAGAAATATAATTTCTTGATCTTCTTTGTATCTCATGTCTCAGGGTTAAATCAAAGCAAGCATATAATTTTAGTTGAAAAATTCATCTACATTGTATTTACGTCCAAGTTCAGACAGCATTTTGCATCTGTATCTGTTCTTCTGACAGTAACCTACTATGTCTTAGATGAAGCTAGAAAAATAAATGCTACAAATAATGTTGCTGTCACAATGTTTCTGACAGCAGTACCTGGAAAAGGGAAAAGAAATCTCACAGATTTTTACTGTGGAAAGTCTGCTGCAGCCTGTGCAAACCTTATAAACTTCAAGGAATTAACCAGTAGTAGTTTAACACAGTATTACATATGCACAGCAGAATTACTTATACAGATTGTTAGATTGATGTCATGAATTTCTATTCATAATTTAATAGACTTATGTAAAATGAATATGGAACTATTTTTACAGAGACCACCCTGCATGCCTTAAAGTCTACAGTTAACTAATAAAAAATGACATTTCCTATTTAGTTCTTACTTGTGTCAATAAACATAAAATATTTTTATACCACTATTAATGCTGAATAACAAAAGCAACTGAATTATAAGCTTTTATTCTGAAATTTTTACTCCATTTATACTTTCATGAGAGAATGTAGTTATTTAAGATGCAATTATTATAAGTAGAATTTGTTTTGAAATGATGGGCCTTGGTTTACAAGAATGATTTGGAATCAGAAGCTAATTCGATTCTTTGAGGATGTAATTTCAGATTGGTTTTTTGGCGTTTTTTTGGGGGGGGAGGCAGGGGTGTGCTGAAGGAGAGGTGTTTTCTAATACAAATGTTCTATGTTTTATTGCAATGATGATTGCATCATTTTTGAAATTTTTACAAGATATTTTTTTCCTGAAAATTATTTTAAAAGGCTAAGATGTTAAAGCAATACCATGGAATATATAATGCATGAGATCTGTGGTTTTTTATTGAGGCTCCAGAAAAAAGAGAAGTTGTAGAATGTGAAGAAAGGAAAAAGGACTTGAGGAGTATGAGTATTTAATAGAAGGAGAAGAACTTTATCACAAGTTAATGAACAATGATTTGTTACACCTTGAAAGTCTTGGATTAAGGTTTTTACCTATGCATTTATGAAGGTAATCAAGGTTATAAATTTCTGGTTTTTTGGTTTTTTGGGTTTTGGTTGTTTTGTTTTGTTTTGTTTTGTTTTGTTTTGTTTTGTTTGGGGGTTTTTTGTTTGTTTTGTTTGGTTTTTTTTTTTGTTTGTTTGTTTGTTTGCTTGCTTTTTGTTTTTGTTTTTTGTGGGGTTTTTTGGGTTTTTCTGTTTTCTTGTTTTGAGGTTGGGCTCAATGACCTCAGAGGTCCCTTCCAACCATAGTGGTTCTGTGATTCTGTGATTCTGTGTTTATGCTGCTATCCAAAAAATAAAGTAATATAGTACTGCCTTTATTAAACTCTGGTTACTGTTCCCAAGTACTGTAGGTAATAATTTTAGGTTTATTTGAAAATTCAGTGTATAAGCTACTTGCCAAATATTTTTAATAAGAATTCCTTCTGTATGGGCTCTAAAGCAATGTTTGATAACATTGAAGTCTTCCAGCAGAACATGTAAGTACATAAAGCTTTATTTCACACTCAACTTTCTTTTACTAAAATAGTTTAGGGATTTTGATTAAACCTTATCTTCTATTGAAGCTTAATATGTGAGATCAATGCCTGGAAAAAGCTAAGAACCTCAGAAAACAATTCAGGGAAAGAAATATTTAATGCCTATTTAAGACTTTCAGTTCAGTAAATATCAAATTAGACATATTTCTAGATTTAACCAGAGACAAATTTTCATTGCATTAGTAAATTAATCTTCAGAATTCAGCAGTTACAATTCGAGTTTTATTTGAACACAAGGTCTGAGGATTTTACCTATGACTACAGGTGTCTTATTCAGACCTCTTTTTCAGGATGTGAGCCTTTAGTTTCACTGATGTCAGCAGGGCAAGCTCCTTGGACAAAACCATTAATTATTTCTAAGTAAAGATGTTCAGAAAGGAATGGATTCAGATAAGTTTTTTTGGTTTGGTTTTTTTCTCAATCAGGTCAAGATAAGAACAAAATAAAAAATTTCTGGTATTGCAGTGGTAAAAGCTGTGAAACAGAGAGAACACAAGATATTCCCTCTTCTGCAGGTGAAACAATAAGGTTTTGCATCTTTAAGCAGTCGAGCCTGCAGTCTGTTTTTATGACTTTATTTCATATACGTATAATGAAAAGGCTGCTATTCCTAGACTTGAATAGAACATCTCTTTAATTAATGGTTTTAATATGCTGCTTCTTTCCTTCAGGAAATCTGTTACTCTCTGAATAACTGTTCAGTCTGCTGAAACGATTGGGTGCAGACATCAGCATATAAGATGAAATAAAACAGCAAATAAAGCACTTGCTGTTTAAAAGCAGTTTCTCACCCAAACTTGTCTGCCCTCCTGCTTGCTTGGAGTATACTGACTATAACTTCAAACCATTTTAACATTTGGGATTCCCCTAAGCCTTAATTTTGTGTGCAATATTTGGCCAAATGTTATGTGTGTCTTTTCCCAACTTGGCGTACCAAACAGATGCATCACTGCAATGAATCTTAAAGTAACTGAAATGGCAGAGTGTAGCCACAAACAATAACAAAGCATTCCTTTTCTAACTGCATGATAATGAAGTAATTCCACATGTGTACCATTTCAGGTTCTGATGAGATTGATAACTCCTGATTTACCAGGGACAGTAAATGAGTCTTCATAAATGAAGGCCCATGCTGACACTGTCTAGAGTTCAGAATTGTTATGTTACATTAAGCAGTGTTGTGCTCTTGCACATTATTAATTATGGAGCCTCTCACTGATTCTCTGATAGTTTTTCTTTAATGGCACCTCTGTGTGGAATCACAGCTTCTTTCGAAGAAACCCGTCACACTGAAAGCAGCTCATTAACTTCGGCCTTCCTCTCTGTTTGATATGACAGACTTCCCTAACAAACTTTCAATGTGAGGTAATAAAGTTTTATCTCTTTTCACAGTTAATTCAAGACAGTTCATCATGTACTTCACTTGCAGACAGAAACCTGAGCAGTGTTGAGCATATCAGGAATCCTGTGTACATCAGAAGCCCACTAAATTCTAATTTGAGGAGGAAACTGAATTCAATCAAAACTCACAAATGTTCATGTTGCGCAGAGATAACTTGGCTTTTTTCCCCTGCTTCCCTGCAAGCCTTTTCAGTTGGGAAAACCTGAAATTCAGCTCCTAGATTTTGCCTCTTTACATGCTCATTCATGAGTGGACATCCATGTAGGAGGTTTCATGCAGGACAGACAGAGGATCATGATGCATTCCCATAACTTTAAGAATACATGGTTTCCAAGGGTGTAGTAAGGCAGAATAGCAGATAAATGAAGCGAGGAAGGAAGTTTTGTGTTTCTCAACAACAGAAAAATAAATGTGGATTAAAATAGCGTTAGTCTTAGTTGGATGTTTCTGCTAGTGAGTTTTGTTTCAGAGCAGTAGTGCAGCTTTAAACAAGTCACCTTACTAATTCCATTTACTAAACAATGTCTTGGACTTCAGTGTTTAGTGCACATATGCAGTGATCATTTTGGAAGGAATTCAGGCAACAGCTTTGCTCCAGAAGTTCATCAGTGCTTAGTGGAGACGCTGCTTACAGCTTGTCTTGTTGGTCATAACCCAACTATGCCCTCCCACACACATCAGACAGTAATGCACCAACAGAAGGGTTTCAGCTAGAGCTCCCATGACATCCTACAATGGTTCTCATGCAATATGAAGGGGCAAATGTCATGTACATCTCCCTAGCTGCTACTATTACAAACATTTAAATTGTTGTTACAGCTTTCTCTTGTTACATCTTCCATCTAGGATTCCAGTCTTCCCGTTTTCTCGGTCTACCTCTGTTGCTGTTCTGATTTTTAGAAGTCCTTGTATTAGTTATTGAAAATGGATGGATTTTTGTTCCTTTATTTTCCCTTTTCCTCCTTCTAACCTTACTCTTGTGCCCTGGCATTAGTTATCCCTACATTAAGAGAGCAAAGATTCAGAGGTGCTGTCTACAGATCCAAAAAAGATAACACTGTGAGAGAACTAATAGCTTTTAGGCAGGGGGATGTCTTGGTACCAACATCACAAGATTTTTAAGATTGTTGCTGCTGGTGTTTCTCTTGTGTTTCATGGCAAAACGTTATAAAAACTGACATGCTGACAATGATGATCCTGAACTAGAGCAACATCTGTTTCAGAGAAAGCATGACAGACCTGCTCCTGCTGTATGTAGAGGTTTTTAAGGCAGAAGAACAATGCTGAGTTGGCTTTTGGGCTTCTGCCTTTTGGTACTGATGTCTCCATATGGAATAGCCTGTGACTTCACTGCAGTAGGGGGAGACTCCTTACTCAGATCAAGGGCTGCCAAGCCATGTTTGTTGGCAGATACTTGTGGAGGCACCAAAGGAGGAGGAAGGTCTGCTGCTCCTAAAGGAGAGCCCTCAGCTCTCCAGTAACTGGTGCAACCCCAGTATGCACAGTGGTCACCCAGGTGTTCCCAGGCCCCAGGATTGTTGCTGCTGTGCCTGACACATTGACTAGGTCATGTTAGCCTAGCCAGGCCCAAATGAGCTAATATAAAGGCTCACAGAGCCTTTCTGTCCATCTACATGTATAATTTCTAAGTTTTTCTAAGTTTTTGTAAGTTTTCAGGCTCTGGTTTTGTTAAGGGTTAGAACACAAGCTCAGAATAATCTACTGATTTGGTGAGAACAGATTCAGCAAATGTCCTACACATTTCCTAAAGACCACTGCTTCTAACAAAGGCCTTCTTCATAAAGTCACACAGGACCCACAAAAGATCTATCCCTACCCCACACCTCTCTGAGCATCTTATAGAATGTAGTCCACACTCTCCTTGTAAAAAAACCCACAAAATTCTATCCTTTGAATACTTTCAGTGACATATTTTTATTCAGTTGTTCTATTAGTTTAGAATTCTTTCCATTCATCTTCTTGTTCATTGACTGAAAATGTACATTTTCAGAGTCTGAAGAGGAAGAAATCAGAGTGCACAGGTTGTCATGGCCCTGCATAAGATTCCACTTACTCCCTGAATGACACCTCTCAGAGGAACAGATTACAGTAAGAGCTTATCTACAGTAAGAGCAGAGGCAGTTTCTGAGGTGATAGAAACATCCTTGGGTACCAACCAGTTGGCCATGATGAGGCTGCAAATTTCTGGTAACTCTGTACAAAGTGCTTGAACCCAGGGTAAGCCACACAGGTGGCTTGCCTCCAGAGTGGAAAGGAGGAGAGGACTGTTATACAGAAACTTATCAATGATTTGGAGAGCGGATACAGAGAGATTTCTTGCTATGCTTAATGATATACATGGAATTAAAAAATGTTGTTGTGCAAACGGAAAGTAAAAGCAAAAAAAAGTGACCTACTAAAGCTCAACGCTAGTGGCGTTTGCTTGATGTGTCAAGTCTTTGCCTTGATAATCACAATACATCATACAAAACAGCTCACAGGAGGTAGAGAGTAGGCACAGTTTTCTTTGCCCCCTGCAGTAAGCCTTTCGACAAAAATCCCCTTCCAAGTGGAAGATGAATGCAACAAGCCACTGTCCCCGGAGGAGGGAAGAGTCAGAAATTTTTCATTTATAAAGACCATTTCTCTCTGACAAATTTTACGTAGGCAATTTGATTTTACTTCAGTTATTTTCCTGAGGCGCTAAACCTGGTTCCGAGAAGAATCCAGACGTAGCTGGAATTATTTTTGTAAATAACACATGGTGCAATTTAATCTTTTTCTACCAAATTGGCATCATTACAAAGTGCTGCAAGCTTTCCAAGTTATGTGACAACTTTTCTGGTGCTTGGAAATAAAGACCTCTTTCTCTAGGAATATAAAATAGTCCATATTAAACAGGAAAATGGAAAGATTTTACACTGGGTTAACGCACCCACTACCTTGCTTATGGGTGAATAAGCCAGAGTGACAAAATGTATGACATGCTATTTTCAAATTACGGTTGTGATCCCATTTAGCTTGGAATAGGCCTGCATGCCCTATGCCTGTGTGAAATGCCCTGTTATTTTCAATCTGTTCCATTTAACAAATTGGCACTCTGTAGGAAAGCTAGTTTGATCATTCCTTACATGATCCTATTTGCATAAATAGGAAATGTCCCTTCGTAAGTCTTTTGAAGGGTGTTGGTTTTTTCCTCGTTCATTGTTAGAATTTTGTCAAGCATTATAATCCTGCACCACAATATCTCTCTGGATTCTTATTGCCTTTTCTTGCTGTTTGAGTGTTTTCTTATGCTATGAGGAAGGGAAATAATGAATAAAAATATGGTCTTAATAAACCCTCTTTTTTTTTCTTTTCAAAATATATGCAGCTGCCATAGAAGCTGTCATAAAATGAATCATAATTAAAGTATCTTGCAAACAAAACAGCGGTTAGTACCAATAACACAAAGTATTCTAACTCTATATCTTTAACAAAAATTAGTATAATTTCTCTAAAATTTTGCAGTCTGGAATCATGTGTCTATATGAGAACACTCTCTTCTGGAGACTGAATTAATACTGCTTTAATGTTGTTAAACTAAACTCAGAAGTGGTGTTCTTCAAGCAGCAATAAATATAGTCACAGGCATTATAGGGAATTAAGTCTAAAAAAAGCAGCATACCTTTTTTCTATGACATAATGTCTTCTAAGAAAGAAGATTCTCTGTAGTGCAATAAATAATTTGGAAATTAGGTAGTAGCTTGAATGTAATATCAAAACAGCAGATTGGGCAGACAAGAGGAAGAAATATTTCAGGAATCAGGTTCTGTGACAGAAAATGACTACAATAAAGATTCAGAAACAGTTTGGGTTGTTGATTCCTTGTATAACAAGAGTTAACACAGTGGAGCTAGGTACCTGAGAGTGGCATCTATTAGTGATTAACCGCTGAAATATCTGGCTAAGGAAATGATGAAGCTCTTGAAGAGGTATCAGAAGGGTGCTATCTATCAGAGGAAGTTTTGAAAGCCTTTTCTTTAGTCTTCCCTGTTAACTTTCTGAAGTTCAAAAAACGCAGAAATCAGAGCAGTTTGTAACACCAAGAAGCCTAATGCAATGGACCCAGGTTAATGGAGCATCACATCCACAGGCTCCAATGTTTCTGATGTCAAACAAGTATTATGTCAGCCTTGTAAAATTAATACCAACATATGCTGGCCATCTGTTTAGCCCATTGTCATGGTTTAACCCCAGCCAGCAACTAGGACCACGCAGCCACTTGCTCACATCATCCTTTTTCCCCCATCGTCCCAGAAAAGCAAAGAGAAGAGGAAAAAAAAGAGAGGAAAAGGAGGAAAAAAGAAAAAAAAAAAAAAATCAAACAAAAAAACCAAGAACTACAACTCATAGATTGATATAAAACCAGTTTAATAGAGCAATAACAGAAAAGGAAAATAATAATAATAATAACAACAACAACAACACAGGTCATTCTCACTGCCTGGTGAGCTGGCACTGTCCTAAGTAGTGATCCCCCTGATCAACCCCAGTTTTTATAGGAAGAATGATGTTTACAGTAAAGAATATTCCTATTGTCCATTCTGTTGTTCTGTCTGTGCTCATTCTCAGCTTCTATGGGAAGCTGAAAGGAGTCCTTGAAAAGCACAATGTCTATTGAAAAGCACAATACATCCCTTGGCAACAAATAAAACAATATGCATTATTGACATTCCTTTCACAGCATCCACTAGAAAGACAATTAACTCTTTCCCAGCTGAAACTAGGACAATCAGTCAGGACTGACTGATCAGGAGTGACTCATAAAGTCAGTCTCACTCCCAGATTTACTGTAATTGTGTTTCATTGTATAGGCACTTATAGTTTTGTCCAAAATTATGTAGAGAGAGACCTAGGAGTTTCTCACATGCTCTGCCACACTCTTTGACACCTCCTCTGGAAACTACACATGAAACACATATCTTCTTGCCCAGTTTTCAACAAAGCAGAAAGTTGGACCCCTTACTAACATATAGGAGATTCTCCTTACTCTCACTTGAAATTTACAAGATGGACTACAGAAGCGTTGAATGTATATACCGCTCCATTTTGTGAAAGGTGGGGCAATTTCTTTTAAAGGATGATGTGGAAAAGTTTTTATTTTATAGGCTAGCATTATCTTTTTGTTTTGAGAAGTAAAAGGTCTGGATTTGTCTTAATTTAGTGAAATACTTCTTTTCAACTTAATTTAAAAATACTGTTTGAAGTCTCAAGCACATACTCTCCTCCTCAACAGTCACACCACAAAATTATTATTATGGGGAGGATTTAAACATCCCTACCTGAAGGAAGGCTACCATTCTTCAAGCCCTGCTGCCACTATGCATTAATATAAACAGATAATTAATACTATGATGAAACGACTAAATCAGCACTAAGTAAAATAAGTGGAATTAAATTCAGTAGAATTTCTCCCCATATCATTTACCACCATTAGTAGATCCTCAGCCACTGAACCACCAGCCACTAGCATATGTTTAGGCTTCTTTAGGTCTGCACTTGCTCAAGGTTGCAAGACTGGAGAAGAAATCCATCATTTCAAAGCTGGAGTTGTATGGATATATAACCTTACACAGACGATAAGCTATGGCTGCCTGCAAATACATACCAGGTAGATTTTAGTCACCTTACATCTATCCATATAAGCCTAGCAAGTCAGTCTTTGAACATGATGTACCTTCATAGGGCAAATGCACAAATCTTTGGCACTCATACACAGGTCCCATAAGCCTGTTTCTTAGAACAACCTGAAAGAAAAAAGCGAGGAAAAGGAGGAGCTGAGTGAGACCTACATACTGCTAACTTGCAGTAGCTAAGTGGGATATCCTATGATAAGTAAAAAAGACAGAGGAAGTGCATACATGATGTGCAAGAACTAAGCAGAACAACTCAATCCACCAGGGAGAGGCAGGTGATGTTAAACACCTGTTTTTAACAATAAGGAAAATTTTAAATTTCTAATGTCTTGCTTGATTTGCATTATTATGTATGGATTTTTATTCTTGTAAGGAGTTTAAGCTGTTGTGATTTTTGACAAAGTTGTTTATATTACTTTCCTTTGGTTTAACTTCAGCAGACAGAGGTATGCTTGTACTTTCACTCTACATTGCAGTTGTTTGCCAATCAAAAAGTTGAAAACAGGTATTCTGATACAAAACATCCCTGTGTAAATCAAAGATATCTGGAAATTTCTTTGTGGTTCTCACAGCTTAATAGCATAACTAACACACAGACTAATCTTCCACTCTAAGTTCCTATATTCTGTATCTTTGGTTCTCTTTCAAAATTAAAAGCCATGGATGCATTTGATAAGTGTTACTGAGTTTTCCTTTTCTCTAGTTGACAGACAAATCTAAGACTTATAAAAGCACAAGGTTCTTCAGGCTTGTGATTTTGACATCATATATTGTATTTCCAACAGGTGTGATTGTACTGTACTTGAAATTCTGTTGCTTTAAAAAAGCAACTTCTGTTCCATATTGCATATGACCTTGAGCTGTTCAACAGACTGAATGGTGCTAAGGAAGTTCCATATTGCTATACTGTAAAAGCAAAAAAAAAAAAAGGAATTTTTCTACTTTGACATATAATAAAATTTGCCTTCTTATTCAGATTAATTTTTCATTGTGAGTGGCAGCCTTACAATTTTTAACTCATCTCTCTCATTTGAGCCTTATGTTCATTAACATAAATTCATTTCAAACTCCACAGCTCTATGGCGGCTGTACATAGCAGGATGCTATTATTTTTATCTTATTTCCTAGCAGATTGGCTATTTACACTATTTTTTTTATTATTGTTACTTTCCCTTCCTGGACAATGATTTAGTCCATGGTGATAGAATCTGCTTATTTCATGTATTTATTTTTGGAAAGCTGAAAGACTTACAAAGTCCCCACAGTTCCTCAGATACTTATCGCTACCCATTAGTTGAAATTATTTCAACAGAAGTAGTATCTGAAGCATATCATGATATTTGATCATAATCACTATAAGTAGACAACTTATTCTTCCTGTTTACAAAGGGTAAGTATTAAACTTCAAATTGTTCACTCAGTATATTGAACGTGTCTTGTGAACATGCAAGGGACACCTTTTTTCAAAATGTAAGGCTGGTTATTAACCTTAACTGTGACATGGAGTAGCACAAGAGGAATTATTATTGCCCCTCACATTCTAGGAAGTGAAGTATATTCCGTTGATTGTAAATAAAATTATGCATAGGGCAGAGGTATTATTTTTTATCATTTTTATCAGGTTATTGACTAAATGGATGGTGGTAACTCATTTGTGAATTGTGCCTCACAGTACACCAAAATATTTGGTTCAGGGAAATAGTTGGCTGAACATGACTCCTCACCTGGCTGCTTTCATCTGTCACTAATGATGAGGTTAAACTGTAATGCTGAGCATCAGATAAGAAGCCTCAATAAGAACAAAATCTTCAAGTATTCTGAAAGGAAAATTTTACCTTATCTTAATTTCTTTAGGAGCTTCTTTGCCTTGCTGCACCTATTTAATTTTTCAGGTCTGTTGCAGGTGTGCAGGAAGGAAGGGCTATGCCTAACATATTTTTACCTTGGTGTTGATATCTTAAAAAAACAAAACAAAACAAAACAAAAAACAAAACCAAAAGAAAACCAAAAAACCAAACCCAAAACAAACCAGCATGTAGCTCAGCCTTTTTTTTCTTTTTGTGGCAAAATGAGTTGAAGTGAGATTCTCAACGTCAGACTGTCATTGCAGCTTTGGAAGATCCATAGTGTGACTTCTATTGCAGAACCTGCTGGTATAAGAAGGAAAAAACTGGCACTATTACAGCAGGTGCAAAAAATGCCTACAGAAATATTCTTATTAAAGAGAATATATTATCACTAAAATTTACCTTTCACTTTTGAGATTTTAAGAAAACTTAACTAGATATTTAGAATCATAACATTTTTCCAAAAGATTACGTTAGATTGAAAACAGGACAGGGTTTTGGCCAATATTTGTCAATGTTCTCTTTGACATATTTATATTTGGACTCAAGACAGGCAGTTGTTGTTTTGGATAGAGTCAAATAGTACTAAAATGCTAAAAAGATATGATGAGAGGATTCAGCTTATGGTGCTGATGAATTTTTTGCAGACAGCTATCAAGAGGTTTACTTCTCACTGCAGCCAGGTAAGCAATGGCCAGCTTCCCACTTTATACAGACTAGAAAGGACGCTCTGCCATTTGCATGTTCTCAAGAGTCCTCCATTGCCCTGCATCACAGCACCAAAGCCTCCACAAGTATCCAGAGGAAAAGTTCAGCTTATGTGGGAATTCATCTACTTGGATGAACCTATGAGAAGGCATATCCTGCAGCACTACAGCTGCCTTTGGATTTCCTCAAGGGGCTTTAATAACCATTTCTACAGAAAGCTAAACCTATAGCAGCCTTTAGATGAGGGTTTTTCATGATTCACATCCTCAAAGAATTCCCCAGGCCATTTTCTCCCTACCTAGATGGGAAACCAATGAGTTGGAAATTATGTGAGCACACCTAATTTTCAAACATTTCAACCTTGTGCTTTTTATTGCTCCAGTAATAATTTCAAGAAATTCATCATCCTCTCTCAGACTGAGATTTCTGGGCACACTTCACAATCAAACTGCTCTAATCCTTCAAGCTGACCTTTCAAGTTATGTATTAAATTTGATTGCACTTTGTGTCGCATCAAGCAAATTAATTCGGTCAAGATAAGAATCTCATTTGAATCTTTTTTTGTTGCTTCTCTGGACACAAGTCTGTAACTTGGTGGGGGAGGAGGCTTAATGCTGAATAATACACTTGTTAAGTTGTCTACTCCTTGTCACACAAATCTTTCCTAATGGTATTTCATTATGTCTCCCTGTTTACCAAGAAAGGCAGACTGTGCCGAGATCACACAGTTTATGTGAACGACAGGAAAGTCTGAGTGCTGGTAGTGTGAAATGCTTTTAGACATAAAAATTAATTCATATTTAATAATGATTTTTCCCCTAAAGGCAAAGTTTTGTGGCATGTCTTGATCAGCTGACACTGCACGACAAAATATTATTGTCTGGTGCATCCAATTATCTCTCATTTTGCAGCTTTCCCCAGTAATTGCATGAAACACCAAAACCAAAAATAAAATGGATAGCAAAGTCCAGAACCCATAAGTATTACTAAGGGTTAGAGAAGCTCCTTTGGTGGAGAGAGGGAATGAAAGTGCCCAAAAATGGGGAAAAAATCAAATAATAGGAAATCAAAGAACATGAGAACATCAAGACTTTTCTTTCAAATTTATGTGATGATTCAAGTTTTGCAGTACTGAAAAACTGTGTGGTGTAATAAATATGCTAGTCAATGAGCATTTATAAGTCATAGTTACTGCGTATCCTGAATTATCATGTAAACACAAACATTAAGGTAATGTGTTCATCACAATCAGTTGTCAGCTTTATTTAATCCATACTTTTAATATGTTTGTTTCAGTATTTTACAATACCAGAGCTCAAAGCCTTAACACCAACCTTAACCTGGCAGGTAAACGGGTACATATTGAACAGCTGCAGGCAATGTGCAAAGGAACCTCAAAGTGGGAATTCTTTAAGGCAGACAGTGAAGGAACTACGGGAAACAATTATTCCATGGCTTTTAACTTCTTATAAAATCACATTAATTTCTCCATGATATTAAAATATTAAAAATTGAAAGGGATCAACTGTCTTCCAGGAAGACTGAGGACCAGAAAGATTTCCCAGAGAATAAGCCTACCCAAATAATCCACACATAACCATATATATAAGCACATATAAATTTTTATATAGGGATTTATTTTATCTCTCATTAACTTAGAAGTTTAACACAAACAAGATTGCTTTTGCCTGACTTTGTACATATCTTTAAATGTTATACATACAATGGAAAGATCTTTAGATTCATCTTTATCTTGGGGAAAGAGGGTACCAACAGTTTTATTTTGGTTAGCAGTTCTTCCTTTGCCTTCATAGTTATCATATACTATCTTTTCATAGTTATGGCAACCAGTAGTGGCAGTGTGAAAGCAGCATTGTCCAGTTCTTCAGTTCTTTCTTTTTTTTTTCTTTATCAACTTCCAATTGTCAAACCAGAACACACTTTTTCTTTCTGATTCCTTTTAGACTAAATGGAGTGTATTTCTCAGAATCACTTTAAGATCACTAAATCTTAATTGCAACTAATCTGAATTAGATCCAGTGTTTAACTGCAGGTTCATAGTGAAATCAGTGGGTGTTGTATCATTAGACTGTTATTCCTTTTCTGCGCTACTAATGCTAAATGAGTCAGCATCAGAAATAAAAGGAATTGAGAAGTATGTCTCAAAAAAAACCACCCATCCTTGAGAAATTTTGGTGAGTAAATGAAGTAACAGCAAATAATTATTCATAGTTCTTGTTCACACGTCTGTGTATTCAGCTACTATAAACACCTGCATATAGTTTAAGTAATACGTAGACAAAGGAGCCTGCTGTGTAATTTTTTACGAATAGCAACAATTACACATATTGTTTACTGGATTATACATTAATCCACTAATCACCTACAGAAATTACTACTCAAATTTTTGTTCCCTATGTTATTTTGTTATCTCCTCTGAAAATGTCCTTGTCAAGCAGAAAACATCAAAATTTTTAGAAGGATGTAACTTTCAACTGTCAGTCAATATTGGGAACAAGAAAAAGAAAAGGGTAAAGTAGTAATAAACTGAAATTTTAAACATAGTTAATTTCTGTGTAAAATTAAGTTGAAGTCCACCATTCACTCATTGCACCCCTCCTGCTTACTCTCTTGAGAGAGAGGACTTCCTTTGGAAGCAGAACTTCTGCTTAAGGCACCTCTGCCATTAGCTTTATTGGTTCTGAATGTCAGACACTGCAAAGAGCAAAGGTCCATCCTTAGCTCACTTATAAATCCAGTTCCCTTTGTACAGCAGCACACCAGTATACCTCAAGTTACTAGTTTAAATCAATTCATATTGATGCATAGCACATTTTTACACTCATTTAATGAAATGATTGATTGTTATCCATAGATCAAATTCTCACATACAAGAAAAAAGAATAAAAAAATTCTTGTGTCACTATTGGTCTTTAGTATTTGAAGAACTGGATAGTCACACACCAGTCTGCTGCTAAAAGAAAATGGTGTCGTATTTAGTGAGTCTCTAATGGATACTCTGAAATCTTGCGCGAGATTGCAGATCATTTTTCTCAGTGCAGCTGAAGGATATGACAATTCCAGAATATTAACATACAAACTGCTTCCTGAAATGCTGACTACTAGCATATTAGGCAGTTTAATTTTTACTGCAAAGTCTTATTGTTTAGTAGCTTGAAAAATTCTGTTGGATGGAGTACTACTGGAAGGAGAAACAGATTTTAGGAGAGGTAAACTTGAGGAAGCAACTCTCCATCAAGTCTGAATATTAAACAGTACCTGATTATTCCAGTTCAGACTGTATAAGAAATTGATAATCAAAAGTTCATGATACTGTAGCAGTAGCTTCTTGGTGTTTAATATTATACAACACCTTCCATCCCCAACCTTGTCTTTTTAGATTCCAATATTTTTCATGTAGACAGGAGAACTTTCAATTGCTTTTAATATGTGTATATTTTTGAATATCTTTACATTTATGGTCTCATCTTAACACATTTTCAGCCCTCAGATATGGCTTCATGGCAGCAAACAGGTAATAAGAGTATTTGGTGAGAATAGCTTTACATACCATTGGGGTCTGTTCTTCAAGGCATTGCCATCATTCAAAAGAAATTTCTGTGCTTAAGTGGGACAACATAAATCTTACTCTCTTCTTGACAGAAATAGCATGTTCTTATCTTCCCAAATATTTCCCACACACAAGAATCTGGGTAAGGACTCACCTCCTCTGGAGCAGAGCTTTGTGGCAGTTTCACAATTATTTTTTTTCCAGAAATTAATGTGAAAGAAAGCTACCAGAAAATGTTGTAAGCTGTTGGGTATCATTTTACAGTTAAGGACTGTATTGACTCTATTCCAAGTGCACAAATCTTTTTATATTTCATTGCAAACTGGAAATTTGATTTAAAAGTTATCTTCAACCTTTGATGCTGAATATTCTGGAGCCAAAGAAATTTAGAACATTTGTAAAAGCAAATTTATTCCCATAAATGTTTACAGACGCAGAAGTAATCTTATTATTGTATTGTATTACATTGACACAGGAACAAGGATAAGGAAAAACTTGAGACTTACATGTTACTTGTGTCAAAAAAAAACCAAACTTTTGTGACTGCTGATATGGGTGGCTAATGAGTATATTCTGTTTTCATTAATTTTGTATACGAGTACACTTTAAGCTTCAGTGCATTTATGATTCAACTTCCCCATGTCGTCCTTACTAAGTCTAACAGATGACCGTGTTGGAGTGACAGGAGTACAAGTCTTTAGGTTTTCCCTTACACACATGTCCAGAGGTGAACAGAGGCATTCAGAGAAAAGAATTTCACTGAATTTCACTGTCGGGAGTGGGAGACGGACCCAGAGTAACGATGTAACCTCAATATGAGTATGATCGTTCTCCCTTTATTTATGTTTTTCCAAAGTATATATAGACAGGCAAGCAGAGCACGCGCTAGCGGTAGCTATACGATTGGCTTACAATCTCTGTGTAGACCCCTTGTCCACGCGCAACAACATTCTCTCCTCTTCTGGATGCGGTCCCGTTTATCTTATCTACCAAGTAGCTGCTTCTTCTTACTTCTGCTTTTCCCAGGAGAGTTCATGGTCATCTCCAGGCCTTTATCTACATCAAAGACTGGGTTGCTCATTGCAATTAAATCGTGGCCTTTTTCACACAGCCATTCCTCCACATTTCACTGAATTTATTAGAGTTGGAAGGGACCATAGAGATCATCTAGTTCAACTCCCCTGCCAAAGCAGGACCACCCAGAGCTTGTCAGAGCATGTTACTCAGGACTGCATCCAGGCGGGTCTTGAAAATCTCCAGCGAAGGGGACTCCACAACCTCCCTGGGCAGCTTGTTCCAGGGCTCTGTCACCCTCACCGTGAAAAAGTTCTTCCTCATATTCAAGTGGAACCCTTTATGTTCCAACTTGTGCCCATTATCCCTTGTCCTCTCACTGGCAACTACTGAAAAGAGTCTGGTTCCCTCCTCCCTCAGCCCGCCCTTGAGATACTTGTAGGCATTAATAAGGTCTCCCCTCAGCCTTCTCTTCTCCAGGCTAGAGAGTCCCAGCTCTTTCAGCCTCTCCTCATAAGGGAGATGCTCCAGTCCTTGAATCATCTTTGTAGCCCTACACTGGACTCTTTCCAGTAGTTCCCTGTCCCTCTTGAACTGGGGAGCCCAGAACTGGATGCAGTATTCCAGTTGTGGCCTCACCAGTGCAGAGTAGAGGGGGAGAATGACCTCCTTTGACCTGCTGGCCACACTCTTTCCTATGCGGCCCAGGATTCCGTTGGCCTTCCTGGCCACAAGAGCACACTGTTTGCTCATTGTCATTTTGTTGTCCACCAGGACCCCCAGATCCTTTTCTTCAGAGCTTGTCTCCAGCAGGTCCATCCCTAACCTGTATTGTTGCCTGACATTCTTCTTCCCCAGGTGCAGGATCCTGCACTTTTCTTTGTTGAACCTCATGAGGTTCTTCCTTGCCCAGCTCTCCAGCCTGTCCAGATCTCACTGGATGGCAGCACGGCCCTCTGGGGTATCAGCCACCCCTCCCAGTTTGGTATCATCAGCAAACTTGCTGAGGATACACTCTGTCCCCTCATCCAGGTCACTGATGAATATATTGAACAGGACTGGACCAAGTATTGACCCCTGGGGGACACCACTGGTTACAGGCTTCCAGCTTGAACCTGCTCCATTAATCATTACCCTTTGGGTCCTGTCACACAGCCAGTTCTCAATCCACCTCACTGTCCCCTCTTCCAGCCCACACTTTCTCAGTTTCCCAATGAGGATGTTATGGGAGACAGTGTCAAAAGCCTTGCTGAAGTCAAGGTAGATGACATCTGCTGCCCTCCCCTCATCCAGCCAAGCAGTTATAACGTCATAGAAGGCTATCAGGTTGGTCATACATGATTCACCCTTGGTAAACCCATGTTGCCCACATCCAATAACCCCCCGTTCTTCAACTTGTTTGGAGATGACATCTAGAATGAGTCTCTCCATTATCTTCCCAGGGACAGAGGTGAGACTAACTGGTTTGTAGTTACCAGGATCCTCCTTCTTGCCCTTTTTGAAGACTGGAGTGATGTTGGCCTTCCTCCAGTCCTCAGGCACCTCTCCTGTTCTCCATGACTTTTCAAAGATGATAGAGAGCGGCCCAGCGATAACATCTGCCAGCTCCCTCAGCACTCGTGGGTGCAACCCATCAGGGCCCATGGACTTATGAATGTCCACTTTTGTCAAGTGGTCCCGGACCTGGTCCTCATCTACTAGAGGAAAAACCTCTTCTCTCCATACTGTCCCCCTTGCCTCCAAGGCCAGAGATTCATGGGGGGCACTCCTAGTAGCGAAGACTGAACAGAAGGCAGCATTCAGCAACTCTGCTTTCTCCGTGTCTTCCACTACGAGGGTCCCCACCTCATTCTTCAGTGGACCCACATTATCCCTAATCTTTTTCTTGCTGCTTATATACTGAAAAAAACCCTTTTTATTATTGTTACCTGTAGTGGCCAAGAAACAGAAGGCAGCATTCAGCAACTCTGCTTTCTCCGTGTCTTCCACTACGAGGGTCCCCACCTCATTCTTCAGTGGACCCACATTATCCCTAATCTTTTTCTTGCTGCTTATATACTGAAAAAAACCCTTTTTATTATTGTTACCTGTAGTGGCCAAGAAGAGCTCAGCTTGAGCCTTGGCCCTCCTAATTTTCCCCCTGCATATCCTCACCATTTCCTGGTATTCCTCCTTGCCTGTCAGGCCCCTCTTCCAAAGATCATAAACTTCCTTTTTGCTCTTGAGCTCCAGCCAAAGCTCTCTATTTAGCCAGGCTGGCCGTCTTCCATTCCTGTTTTTTTTCTGAGTCTTAGGTATGGATCTTTCCTGTGTTTTTAAGAGTGCCTCCTTGAAGTACAACCAGCTTTCTTGGGCACCTTTGGCCCTCAGAACTGTCTCCCAAGGGACACTTTCAACCATGCTCCTAAAGAGGCCAAAGTCTGCCTTTCATAAGTCCAAGGTGGCAGTATTGCTGGCCCCCCTCCTTGCTTCAGCAAGAATTGAAAATTTTATCATTTCATGATCACTCTGCCCAAGTCAACCCCCGACGTTTACATCCCCCACAAGACCCTCTGAGTTAACTATCAGCAGGTCCAGTAGGGCACCTTCCCTAGTTGGTTCCCTCACCAGCTGCGTTAGGAAGTTGTCTTCCATGCACTCCAAGAATCTCCAGGACTGTTGCCTCTCTGCTGTGTTGTATTTCCAGCAGATGTCAGGGAAGTTGAAGTCCCCCATGAGTACAAGGGAGAGTGATCTTGAGGCCTCTGCCAGCTGCTTATAGAATTCTTCGTCAGTCTTTGCATCCTGGTTCGGGGGTCTATAACAGACTCCCACCACAATATCTGCCTTACTGGTCCTCCCCTTGATTATTATCCATAGACACTCAACACTGACGTCATACATATTGCTGAGTTCTAGGCATGTGATACTGTTCTTGACATAAAGGGCCACCCCACCGCCTTTCTTTCCTTGCCTGTCCCTTCTGAAAAGCTGGTAGCCATCTATCACAGCACTCCAGTTATGTGAGTCATCCCACCACGTTTCTGTGATGGCCACTAGATCATAGTTTTCTTGCTGTACGATGGCCTCCAGCTCCTCCTGTTTGTTGCCCATGCTGCGTGCGTTCATGTAGATGCACTTCAGCTGCGCTAACCGTCCCACTATTTTTCTGGGAGGGCAAACTCTAATTCCCACCTGTCTGTGTGCAGACATTTCCACAGTTATCATCCTATCCCTACTTCTTGTGTCTTCACTAACACATGTGTTTCTCTCACCCACCTCAGCTGCTGCAACAGGCTGTAGGACCTTGCTGGCACCTTTACCTATTAGCACTGGTGCGGTTGTCCCGGGCACCACTTTAGTGACCCTGGTTCCAACCCCGTCCCCCTTCAAATCTAGTTTAAAGCCCTCTCAATGAGCCTCCTGAGAAATGTGGCCAGAACCTGTGGGATAGAGGAGCTGAGGGAAGGTATTGAGCTTTGTAGACAATTACGTTAAAAGTGGAATAAAATGATTAATTTTGTCACATTTTGTCATGGAAATCAAAGTTTGAGTCAACCAGACAGTGAATGTTTAGACTGGATAGCAAAAGCTGTATTTCATATGCTGATATCCTACGGTTGTCTATTGATTTCACGAAGTAAAATCTTCTGGACATACATTAGAGTCTGACTTTTTAAGGTGTAGGAAATATTCCACTCTAGTTAAAGGCAATGGGAGCTGTAGTTGTCTTTTATAGCTGAATAATCAGGCATTTACTGCTTTTATAGCCACAGCAGTCTTTTTTTTTTCTTTTAATAAATGAGCAATTAAACTCTTAAATTCTTTCCTGAACTGCTGGAAACAATCAAATACTTAACATTTTAGAAAAAAATAAGCCATTCATGTAAGTACCTCTAAAAAGAAAGATCTAGGGTCTTAATATTAGGGCCCCACTTAGAAAGCAAATCTTACATAATGTAATCAACCTGTACCTGTGAATGTAATATTAATAAACTACTTCTCAAGGACACACTTTACTAATGTATACTGGTGAACATGAATAATTGGATTAAAAGTGCAGCTGAAAAATGCACACTACAAAGAATGAGTTTGTTACTTTATTGTTAAATGTTAGCCGTTCTGTAATATTTCAATTTTACTTTTCACAAAGGGTGTCCCTGGGATTTGGAGTCATTCTTTTCCTGGCGGAGGGAAAATTTGGAGTGTAACAACTCAGCAGTGGTAATTCGTGACCAAGAGTGATCTGGCATGGGTAGCAAGAAGGTCTGACTGCAGAAGGGGTTAAACTGCCCGGAGGCAGGGATGCCAGGGACAGAACAACTGCCTGCAAGAGAGTGAAGTTTGCTTCAGGTGAAGTTGAGGTAAGAAATGCCACTCTGTTTTCTAGTAGCCATCGGTCATGCAATGCTAACACTCAGGGACCACCTCTGGTCAGCAGAAGTAGTACTGGGGGGTGAACCCAACATCAGAATGATGTGCCTGACACCAACACTGGCGTGATTGGTGCTTGTGCAAGTGCTTATAAGCAGTTGGTTTGTGCCACAGCTTATAGACAAGTTTATGGTGGTAAGACTCTGTCCAATGCACTTATTTAAGCATGTAAATTCTGTGACGCTGGGATATACATAATACTAGGTGTCTTCATTTCTAAGGAGGTGATGTTAGTTGGGAATCACTTGTCTGAACTTGCCAATATGCAATGGTGCTGAAACTGTGAGGTTTTACACTGTCATGTATCCATCTCACAGTGATCAAATGAAGGCAGGTATGCTTAGGGACCAGCGGCAGGAGATGCAGAAGAGAGCAACAAAGGCAATCAAAAAAACACAAATGCAAGAATTAATATCTTTTTCTCTGCTAAAGATTGAAGGTAAAAGTGCTAATGGCTTTCAGACTCTTCCCTCTTTTCACCAGGGATAAGACAAGTAGAAATGGAAGTAAATTACAGCCAAAAGACATTAGGAGAAGAATTTTGTGACTGAAAGTCTAGTATGGCACTGAAATGAGCTGTCTGGGGAAGTGCCATAAAACAGCTGCTAATGGAAACTCTTAAAACCAAGTTAAAGGCATCTGCCAGGATGGGTTCTGGAGTACCTGACTCCACCTGGGACACTCATCTGCTCTCAGCAGTCCAAGGTGTTGTACTGTACATCAGCTCTCAGTAGTACCAATATGTGTTTAAGAACAAAGTATAGAAACCTCTTGGATGAAAAGCAGACAGTGAAAAATGGCAGAAACAAGAAACGCAATCCTTACTGGTCCAGATTGGGGGAGGCTAAGAAATCCAATTGGGAATTTTAATGCCAGTGAAGCAGCAACATGGTCAGATTCACACATTTGAAAGTTTTAAAGGATAATTTCCTTTGTATAAAAAGAAATTCCACAGAATAAACTAAAATTGTAAATGCATTTTTCAAACCGGTGCAGAACAGTGTCTTTTTTAATAACTTTCAAGGATAATGTAACAAACACCAAAGGTAGAAGAAAGAACAAAAGAATGCTCACTGCAGAAATCTTACTTTTTGTATTATGGCAGTAACTCAGCATACTTTACTACATTCTTTGGACACAGTTCACAAAATTACATTAGAAGAGCAGGTTAAATAGGCTAGGACTTTCATTTACATAATGCTTGACATTCAGAAAGCTCTTCCAATTAGTCGATCACTTAAGACTTCTTGCATTGTGAAATGGCTTCCTATAAAATTAGGAGTCTTAGTCGTCAAGTATTAGCTAAGTATAATTCAATTAAAAAGTAATGAGACCACATTATCATATTAAATGAAATATGACATGCATTTTTGTCAAGGTTGCAAATTTTCATTCTTTAAAACTTGGTGGTGTGTGACTGCAGGACTTTTTTTTCTCACCGAGGCAACATTTTAGTAGTTTGCATCTTCTACTGGAAATAGTCTGACCCCTGCTAAATCAGCTGAACAAAACCTAGCTGTCTACTTAAGATTTCATTTCTTAATGGCAAACTATGGGGCGGAGAGCCAGCACAAACACTTTCTAGCACTGCTAGTAAAGGCAGCTTTTATGGTGGAAGGGATTCTGTTTTCTGTTCTGCTATTATAAGCTGCGGGAACTGCATCTTACAGCTCAGATGCGAGTGCATGAATAACCTCAGCTTGGAAGCTGGATGGTTTCACACTGGGTATGGGACCAGAGCTCACACGACTTCTGGCTCTATTTCTGCTTCTCTCGCTAATTCGGCAATGACTCTAGTTTATGGTGTCCAAATAATTTGCCTACATTATCTAGATGTTTGCATTGTCTAGATGTTTTTGATTCTCACATCCATTGACTCTTTGAATAAGAGAAGTATTTGCTTAAAGTAGGCTCATTTTCAACAGAATAGCAGAGCATATCTCTGCAGATATTTTCATTAGAAATTCAAATAACCTGCTTTTTCTATAGGACTTTCCTGTACCATAAAAGACTATTGTTGATGATCATTTGTATTTTAAATAGACTGTCACATGACCATGTAAAATAGGCAAATAATTGCAAGAACAGAACGTTCTGAAAGCCGCAGGTACTAAATTAACATTTTTGTCTCAGAAGGTTGTATCAGAACAATATTTAGCAGATTAAAATAATTTCTTTTTCTGCTCTGTTGCACACAACCTTTTAAAGTACATGCAGCACAGATATAGGTTTCTGTATGAATTGCAAATGACCTTTTAAGACTTTAAGCTGTAGCTTATCAGTAGTACACCCGCTGTAACATCTTTGCAAAGTTTATTACTTTTGAGCATGTTTCAACCACTTTCCTTTAACTATTTGGGATTCTTTTAAAGTAATAGACATAAAAATCTATGCATATTTGAATGTGTCTTCTGTTCTAGGAAAAAGCTCATTAGAAAAAATTATAAATGATGGCTTCATTGATTCTTTTTCAAATTAATTTTAAATTTTCCATTCAAAAATAAATACTGTTAAAATAAATGTTACAAGACACTGAGTTTAGTTAGTACCTTTAGAGGAAGATTTGTATGGTGAAAAATGTTACTTCCCCCTTTCCAGACTCACTATAGCCAATGAAGCCCACCAATGTAATCCTTAAGAGTTAATTCTGTTTTCATACAAACACTGAGCATACTGAACAGTGTCTCTATATTGCTTTTGGTGGTTTCGGCTGGTGTCAAAGTGGAGCATTTAAATATATAAAACACTTTTTTTGTTTGTTTTTTTCTTTTTTTTAGTTCAAGTGACTGTGCTTTAACTATGTATATTCACTTGATCAGAAAAATGTTGAAATAATTTTTTCCTATGTACTATGGCAGAGCTGAAAGGCAATGGGGGCAGAAACTAGTACCTTGACGTTTTTCAGCTGCTGAGATTGTGTGGCCTTTTTGTCCCTCACTGAGGAGTTAAAACTACACAGAGTACCCAGCCTAACTCTGGCTGCTAACTATTTACCCACATTTTTTCTGCTGTGTATTGCAAAATAAGCTGATAGACCAATACCTTTGTGCTGCTACACAAGTGAGAAAGGATTGGCACTTCATGACAAATTCAAAGTTGCCTTCAGACACTAGGCAATGACAGGCTGCTCAGTGTTAGCACACATTTATAACAATATAAATGCCCACATTTTTAATTAATACATATCTCAAAGTAGGTATTCTGTTTTCTCGAGACTTTTCCTGGAACGGTAAACTTTCATCAGTGCACTTAAGCTTCCTTTCAAAGTGTTCCTGAAAAAATTATGAGGATAAGAACAGAAAGAAACTGATTGCAGAGAAGCTCTGCAATCTTAACCATCAAACTCTCTGTGTAGGAAGTGCTCTAGAGAGACATTGTGCTGTACTATAGAACAATATCATCACTAAATTAATGGTCAGATACTCTCACCTTCTTTCATGGGCATGGGATTAAGTGAGTACACCTTATAGGTCCATGGTTAGATTTTCATATAAATGAAGACTTTCAATACCATATGGTTGGGGAAAATATATTGGAAAAAAGGCTAGTTATTATAATAAGGAGAAAAACTTGTTTCCTCTTCTGTTTCTGGAAATCATTGTTATCAAGAAGCAATTGAGGATCTTGAACAGCACTGTGCATAATCTGCATACTAATGAGAATGTTTTAGTTGAAAGTGACCCCACAATATAGGGGAAAGACTGTTTCATCCCTCCAAACATTTAGCAGTAACTACTCATGATTTAATGAACTTATCTCCTATCTCTTCTTAGTAAATGATATGACAGTCACGTCATAGTTCTTCAGTTCAGATTGTATGAAACACCACTTTTTTGTCAGGAAGTTATAAAACCAAGATGTGTGTGGAATGAAAAATAAATCACTCAATCAGTGAGTACCTATACTATTTACTAGGAGAGACAAAAGAGAAATTGAGTTCAAATTTCTATATCTGTAGTCTATTCTATCATCACCTTTTTCTGCTAAATATAAAAATATTAGAATTCAAACCACCACCAGTATAAATAAAGCTGTGACCTGTAATCATCTTACAGAAATCAGAAAGAATGCTAAAATGATAATATTCTAGTTTTTTGCCAATGAAGTATAATATTCTAGTTAAATTGACTACACCAGGAGCCTGAATATCAAGTAGCTCAGTAAAACATAACTTTTCCAACAGCTTTTTATATTTCCAAAAGGCAAAGTGAATGTCTTTATGATAATTCCATGTCTTTAGCGTATTTAAGTAAAGAGTGCATTCATCAGCCATTTTAGTAATTGTAGGAAATTACATAATCTTGTTCAAAAAGGCAAAAAGCTAGACAAGATATTTCTGATCTTTAGGTCCCTGAAACAATGTCGAAGCACAAGATACTGCATGACCTATAAGCACAGGAGATAATGATAGCAATAAATCTGACCATGTATTGAATAATTAATGTTGGTAGGGTTTACGAGTGCTTCCCCTCCCTTTCTCCTGATGCATAGTCAAAGCTGTTTCCCTTCAGCTGTCTAGTAAAAAAAATGCAAAAGAAAAAAAAAGCAAAAGCAAAACAAAAGATAAAATTAACCTTCCCACATTTTAGCATATCTTGTTCACATTTCCTAAATGGGAGAAAGGAGAAAATTTGTCATCCAATGTTTTCCCTTTTTTTGAAGAATACTTTTTCCAACTTATTGCTGCTTAACGAGTTCTTATTTTGCTTTATCATTAAATATAACTTCCATGGTTTCTACTATGAACTCTACAAAACATTTGTTTTCATTTGACTTATATTCTTAGCTAACACTTTTATTGTAAAGTTTTTGTTCTCATTTGAATTTCTTAAATCAGAGGTTTTTTCTGTTGTGTATTTTAGCATGTTTCCCCTGTGTTTACTAATTAGCTGTCTCTTCTTTCTTTCTTGGCCTTAAATACGGCATTCAGTTTTAATTTCCATGTAAAAATGGTGTTGTCTAGAGTATGATTTTCTTTCTTTCAGAACAATAACAAAGATCTGAAAAATGGTTAAGGCCACAGAAATTACAGACGGACAAGCTTTCTTACATTGTCTGAATTCCCACATTTTTGTAGTTCAAATGAATTTTTGAATATATTTGGAAAATTACTCTCAGTGTGCCTTTTTTCAGAAAGAAGGATGGTCGTTTATCACTTATCAGGTGTGTTCATACCTGCTCATCAAATATGTGTTTGTTAAAACTCAAAATATTTGTATAACTGTGCAGTGCTTCTATAAGATGTCTTAGCAACACATTCTTCTAATATCTGGTCTGACAATTAGGTCCCTGATCACTTGTGTGCATCATGTACCCGACAGACATCATAATGACAATATCCATAATTGTTTGGTTTTTTTCCAATGGAAGCACTTTCCTCACTCCATCTATATTTCGTTGTTCTCTTAAGATATATCTCTGTCCTTATTCACAACTTCCCCCTTTGCCACATGGAGTTAACATTTGCTATTCTTCAAAGATTTGTACTGCTCTTATTTTCTAGAAAACCAGGGGGAAAATCTCAAAATTCTTTATTCCTCTTATTTATTCCTCTTAGTAATATCTCTGATTTATAGGTATAGGAGGCTCTCTTGAGAGTAGGTAACAGTCATGAGGTATTGCAGTCAACCACCCATTTTTTATTCTAGAAACAGAAAAAGAGGTGTAGACGACTGATGGAAAACATATTAGTGTGTAAAACTTATAATATGCTGACAAAAGAAGCAGAGGAGTGGTAGAAGAATGTATAGAATGTTAACTAGAATTTGGTAAAGTTAAAGGCTTAATTTCAGGTAGGCCAATGGCCTGGAAGTTATAGAAGGAAGTTATAAGCGACGAAGTTATAATCGGCTAGTGGCAAATGCTTAATTTCTTTATGGTAGTCTGGTTTACATAAGGAGAGCTTAAATTTATGCAAGAATCATTATACCAAGGACTTGAAAATAAAATTTTAATTGAAATCTGGTAACATCATTACCAACGTGAAAAAAAGTCATACACTCATACATATGAAACCAAAACAACTCTCACTCTTTAAAGTACACATTAAAAACAAATTATGTCCTCAAAATAGGTAATATGGACCATTCTCTTTTGAGGAAAAATTTGATGTAATGATTGTTTTTAGTTTTCAGCACAGCAATTTGTGGTAACATTTGTAATGAATTGTGAACTGAAAATGTCTCTCAAAAACAGGAAGTAGAGATCAAGTAGTAGAATCTTGCTGTGAGAAGACCTTAATTCTCATTACACTAATGCATCATATGTGCATTATTTAGAGAGATGAAAGATCTCTGTGGGTTTATATATTACCCATTTTATCGAAAGGCTGTGAATATTGAATTTTTCAGCCAGATTTCTTGTAAGGATGAACCAAACCTGCTTAAATTTTAGAACCAGATGAAACTGTATACTTTTCCATGTTTGTTTACAAAAATGCCATCAGGATAATGGCGTGATTCAATTTTGCATTCCACTTCTGTTCAAGTTTCATAGAACACTTCACAAATTCTATAAGCCTAGCCTCAAAATGGCCCTGTTGGAAAGATTTTTATCTCCACTTAACTGATAAAGAAACAGTAGCATGAACAGTTTATAAAAAGAGCCTCTATGTTTTTTTACTTTAAGAACAACATCAAAAATCATAACAGCTTTAAAAGCATCCTAGTATCTCACTTGCCTATAATTACAGCAAAATTCATTGCAAAATCAAAATGAGTTTTTACCCCATCCTCACTGACACATATTGGCATTTGTTCTTGTATTTGGTCATATGACTGGATGGCATTGCATTTGTTAAAATTAATTTGGGGCAGTTTCCACCTCCAAGCCTTTGTGACATATAAACACAAAAACATCATTACACATTCCTATGAAAAAATATCTTCCTGTTAAAGCATCAGAAATTATTTTTTTTTCTTTTGAAATATAAAGGGTATGACCTTTGTATTGCATCTGTTTTCAGTGGCGCTTTATCCCTGAAATGCAAAATTGGAAAAGTGATGACAACTGATGAGATTCTGTTTGATTCTCTGTACTGTATTTCTTATGCAAATTACTGGAATATATTTTTATTGTGTCTCTCTTTATGTTCTCTTTAAAATAAACTAGCCATATCTTTTCAATCTCTCTTCAGAAAAGAGTTTTTATGTATTATGTATCATTCTAATCATCTTTCTCTGGACAGCATATACTATTCTGATGTATTTTTGCAGAGCTGGAATATACAGAAAGATATTCCAGATGAGGGAAAGTCACTGATTTATATTGTGACATTATATTTTCTGCTGTTTTCCCCACCCTGTTCCTCACGCAACATTACATTTTGTTTATTTGTTTTTACTGTTGCTGTACATTGCCCAGACAACGGTGCCAATCCTGGACCATTAGATAGCTTCTCTCACACCCTCATGTTACTGTATTATTCCTTGTTGACATTCTTGCAGCGTGTATCTCACTTTTTGTTGTTGATGGTGGTGGTATTGTTCTTTCCTGTCTTTAGAACAATATGAAGCAGGGACTATCATTTCATATAATTATTTCCTAGAATCTAGTGCCTCTTTATATTCTTATTTTTAAATAGTTATGTTGAAAGAAATAACAAAGTAAACTCTTTAGTTTTTTTTTTTTCCTTCTGGATTCTTATTTTAATGGATGTGCTTTATATTTTGTTTTGTGTCCCATTGTGCTTAGGTACCTAATAATTGCGAATTGTACCTTGTCCAACAACTATATTTTCAAAGGGATGTGTATCTTAGAAGCTTCTTCTCCTTTTGTATGCCTGTGACTAAACCTGTTACACAGCTGTCAAAAAAGAAAAGGTGGAAAGCTTTCCCACATAGACCACCTGGCAATAGAGTTTGAATATTACTTGCCAAGTAATGACATGGACTTCAAAAATAAAAAATAACAGATCTTTAGGTCATGTCCTATAGCAGAGAAGTCCATCTGGGTCATGCTTTAACTACTCTAGTACCAGGACTTTGAAATTATTTCTCTAGTCTCAACAAGATGAAGAAGGCTGTTATGAAACTATCAGATTCAATTTCAGCATGTGAGGTAGAGGACAAGCCAGAAGCAGTACCATCCCACTCTAAAATGGATTTTCCAAACTGAGTTGCCCACATGCACTTAAGGGAATATTATCCCATTAGGGACAACGGCAAAACTTTTGTTTTTTGCAAGGAATGATTTTGCAAGGAATTTCCTTTATGAAAGTTGCACTCACATTGAATTGAAAGAAAAAAAACATCCTTGTTTCTAAAGTGGCACATTTCCAAATAGTAACTTATTTTATATAGAAACACACAACTGTGCAAATCCCAGATTTTCTTGCCTTTCCCCTCCTCTTTTTGTAAATCTCTCTTCTGGCTTCTTTGTCTCTTTCTGGAGCTGAAGACTTGCTCCTTAGCGCATCTTTCTTGCCATCCTACTGTGAAAAATGTTAACTGCTTCCTTCGTGTCTGTTTGACTGCGAAACTAAATTAAATTAAAGAACAATCCATATATGAACTCATCGAAGCATACTGATGCCTGTCTTGCCTCTGCCATCCCATTGGCAGCATCTCAGTAAACATGCAATAAAAGACCTTGCATCTTACTACTTGCTGCAGAGAGGTGCCTGACATTGTTATTACTGTCACCATCCACAGAACATCCAGTTTTACAGCTACGAGGTGCCAAAACGACTGAAGATTTTGGCAACCCAAAGTAACGTTTTACATATTTGCACTATGTTCATCGCAGTGACAGCTGCTCAGACAGATTTCTGAGTCTTTTGTGGCACTAGTGCTTTACGTATTTCTGTCCTTGGCAATCCTTTCAAGAGGAGAAAATACCAGCTGTTACTCCTGGCCACCAGACCAGCAACAGCCTTCTTTTCTCATCACCTCAAAATAAATAACTGAGGCAACTAAATCTGAGGAATGGCTTCCTTTTCTAAATTGGACTGATATTATGATATTAACTCAATAGACCTGTGTGAGTCTTCAGTGAAAACAACAACAACAACAACAAAAATGGTTGTGCTTTGGGGTTTTGGATTTGTTTGGGTTTTTTTTGTTTCTCAAAAAACTTTTAATGGACAGACAATGTGTTTTTTTTTCTCTCTCCCACTATGTACTCATATAAATCACTGGTGCAATGATACCCTGTATCTATAGAAGAGATAGAAAGATGTGTTTATGCAGGATCATCGAAAAAGATCATTGCAGATCCCAAGCCTAACAGTTTCAAAATTCTGCAAATGTCTGTGTCCTCTCTGTTCTATATATCAACAGAATATATTTTCTCCCCGTTTATGTTTCAGTTTTCTGGTTACACATTTGGGCTACATCTCTACATCATCGCTTGCACATTGAATATATTGCAAAAGACATCTCAGAGCCAGCTGCAACACAGACATGACTGGAGACAAAAGGAATAATTTCTCGGCATCCCCACACAGAGATGATACAGAAAATAAATGGACATGACCATCACTTTCCTACTTTCATTCCTCCTTGAAAGTCCCTGGCTCGTGACTGGAAGGGCAGGGAGCTGTGGTCACAGCCCCAATTAGTTTGTTTCATCAGTGACATCTGCCTTGCCTACCGTGGGGCTGCTATAAACCAACCTATTAGGATTACAACCTTCTAGAACCTCCTGGTGAATTTTAACCTTTGGCTTCTTCTTGGTAACAGCTCAAGTGTTTCAGATAGGAATTCTCATTCTTGATGTGTTGCATGGCATTTTGTTCATTAAGCCACTAACTTGCCTGATAATTAGATTTTACAGTGACCATTATAAATACACTCCAATATTTGCTTTAGTAACTGTTTATTATTGCACCAATGTCTCTCATAGAAGATACTGTTAAGTCAATAGCCCTACTGGTTCCAGTGTCTGAATAAATAAATGACATTAATCCTGCTAAGATGTTAAACAGATTGGGAGGATAGCAGGAGAAAATTAGTAAGAGTGGGTTTCATTCATTAAGTTAGTTACTAATAGCATTTTTTAAAGTAGGCAAATAAACTCCAGGAATCAGTGGAACCACTACGTAAGTATCAGTAATTAAAAGTGTGTCTTCCAAAGAGTCCGAGGGACAGTTTCTTTATTTTAGATGTATCTGCAATTCTTGCAACTCCAAAAAAAATTAAAATCTCCTTAGGCACATAAGCTGAGTAGAAGGTTTTCTTCAGCTTGCAGTTCTGCAGTTCTTCTGGGATTAGAAACTGGCCCTGAAAATAGAGCATGTCAGAAGTCTGAGTCACTATAACCCCTTCATGCATGAATAAACAGTTCTTGTCCACTTTCTTCCTCTCCTTTTTCACAGGACTGCGGTGATCAGTGAGCCTATCTCTTGGCATTACATCCTTTTGCAAGTTGCACTGTTAATGTACTGATTATTCAAATTGCCACTATTTGCTAAATCTGTTTTTTTTTTTTTCTGTATTACATGTAACTCTTCAGAAACAGCTCGCCCAGGTTTTGGGTTGCAGGAGGTGATCTCACATTCTCATGTTGCTGGTAATAGAAAGGGAAGTATATTTATCATAAGACATTGAAGCTACACATTTGCAATGGTTCTGCAGTGGTATCTGTTTATATGAGTTTCCTATCATATGATAGGATATCATATCATTCAGCCCTGTAAAGAACTGAAGTATCACTAAATATTATCTGTTAGTTGCCACCCTATCCACATTCAGATACTGTGTGATTAAGAGGCCTACAAAACTGAACCATTTTTTCTCATTATTGGAGACTAAGAATGGCTTTATATAATTTTCAAGACAGATGCAGGGAGACATAAAACTACTGAATTTAGAGTTTAATTTACAGAAATAAATTCTGACTTGAACTATGTACACCATGTCAGTTCTAGCAAATGCATAATGCTTCTATTGTGAGAAAATATATATAAAAAAGAGTAATTTTAGAAAGAGACTCAATCTGGATTATGCACTTTAAATGGCTCTAATGACATTGTTTTGAAATATTTATTTTGGTGTTTCATTTCATTTCTTTATAAAGTCTTATTTTAAAATACAAAGATCTATCAAACACTGGAGTATGAGCACAAGACATGAATTCAAAATCTAACTTCCAATTTAGCTGCTGTATATCCTACCACACAAAACAGCCTTTTCTCTCAGGAGGTGAAATCCCGATCCATGGGTAATTTATAGCAAAC
Organism: Calidris pugnax; assembly: GCF_001431845.1. Taxonomy (NCBI): domain Eukaryota; kingdom Metazoa; phylum Chordata; class Aves; order Charadriiformes; family Scolopacidae; genus Calidris; species Calidris pugnax. The sequence continues at coordinate 2,396,067 of NW_015091265.1, read as the reverse complement.
TTCGACTAAGTTGCAGGGTTTCATTATCTCTATCTGTCTCTTGATACCCAAGCTAAGAGCAATCCAAAGTGCCACATGGGTACTGCGCTTTGTCAATGCAGCCAGGAGCCTGAGACAAAGGAACAAATTCTGCAGATAATGTCCTTTCCCAGATGAGTGGATGATGTAGTTAGTATTCAATAAGCCCAAGCACCCGGCAATAAAAGAATGAAAAAGAGGGGGGACTGATGGAATGAAGTGCTTTCTAGATAGCAACCCCATGTCAAACGTATAGCTGAGAAGATCGAAATTCTGTTGGGCACCTGAAACACAGTGAGAAGTTTGATTCTTGACTTTCATACAACCAGTGCAGTTCTTTTACAGGATACGATAAAGACTTAGACGTACTTTCTTTATTTGTCAGTATTTAGTGTAACGATTTTGAGCAGCTTTCACTGGCTGTCAGTGAATTCACTGAGACAGGGAAAGAACTGGGGCTGAATTGACACAGTTCGTGTAGATGTCCTCACTGTGGTTATTAGGTCTTGAGCACAGTTAGCTGAGAAAGAACTATAGATTGGGATCTAGTAGAGACAAGTTTGGGTTGCTGTAACTTGATGGTGATCCTAAAGGCTAGAAGATTTATATAAAGGCCAGGATTTATATACTTGTAGATGCCTATGCCACTGTAGGATGAGTGCCATAAGTAAAATGAAGGCTTTGTAATGTGACTTTTATACTCCACAAAGAGTTTACAAAATGCCCAGGTTGTACCACGCTATGAGTAAGAAGAGCTGTTATTTACTACTAAGTTTAACATGTTCTGGCTTCTGGATTAAAGACTTGTCTGAGCTTGATTTATATTCACTTCTTATCTGGATCAGAAGTCCCAGTTTGCCTCAAGTAGAGGGGCAGGAATTTGCATAGACTCCTGCAGTTACTGTAATGACCCAGATTTTGACACATCACAGTGAAGATCACTTTAGAAATGCAAAGTTAAGCTGAAGTTAAACAGGGAACCAGAAAAAAAACATAAAGTGCTTGCCCCAGAAAAAATGAAGAAAGAATCAATGAACAGGAAAAAAAAATAATGTTTTAGTAGATTCCTCAGAGATGTGTATGTGTAATAATATACAAATATATGTAAACTAATATATATATATATGTAAATATCTATATATGTAAACTAGAATATCTATCTTTCTTACTTTTATGCCCAAACCTATGGAGTTATTTTCTCAAATTTTAAATGGCATAGTATTTATACATCATTAATGTATGTTTGCAGCTTCCGGGAGAACAGTTTAAATCCCAGGATTCACATGATCTGTACAGTTAAAAATTGTTTGTGTTTTTTCTAGTGTTAAAATACATGTTCTGCAAACTCATCAGGTCCAGAGACTATTTTCTGACAAAATAAATCTTAGAACTCTTTGATAGAAGGAGCTTTCACATCACAGACAGGGCACATTTTATAGCAAAAAAAAATTAAGTTGATAACATTTTGAGAAACAGAATTGACTGACCAAAATGATGCTCTTCCTATTTATATACAAAAACTTATATTATTAAAAGAGATTTCAGCCATTTTTAGAAGCCATAAGGTAATTTCAAAATTTATTCTTGTCAGTTGTGTATTATTCAACTTTGTTAATCTTTAAGTGCTGAGTTGCACTTTTGCAAACAAGAAAATGACTTTTTTGTTTAAATCATCTTTTAGATCATGAAAAATCTCTGAAGTTCCTATAGTTACTAGTTTTTCTAAGATCTAGGTGTAGCTCTTCAAAAGAATTGAGTCAGAATCTTCATATAGCTACTATGTATGGGAAAAATCACATAGAAACTGAATACAAAGATTGCATAAAAAGTCTCCATATACTTTTGGACTCTCTTGTACAATTGTGATCCCCCCAAAAATGATAAAAGCAGTTATATTACCACTTCTAGCTGATGTAACGTAAAAAATTAATTCCTTCATTTTCAGTCAGTTTGAATTTGGACAATAATCCTAAAGGGACTCAGTTTTTTGATTCTTGTTCTTCTGGGGGTTTTTAGTTTGGTTGTTTGTTTGTTGGTTTGGTGTTTTTTTTCTGAAGATCAGTAAAAACAGGTTTGGGATGACTGCAAAAACTAGAACTGTGAGATTTATAGAAATCCTAGCTGTCACTTCTTGATATAGTAAATAAAAAGTTGTCAAGATCAATTAAGGCTTAATTAGTTGGTGCAACTTGATAGCGTTTATTTCTTCTGGTTTTCCTCTCTGCAGTGTTTAGAACGGAATGGACAATTTTTGAAGTCTTATCTGTGTAAAAACGGTGCTGTTTTGAGGTTGTCTGAAGCTGTAAAATACTTCTTACAGGTGGCTCATTTTCTGGGTAGGAGGAACTTCTTTCCAGACTTTGGCGCTACGCATTGCTGTTTCTCACCCTGATGTTTGCAGCTTTGTGTAGAAACCTGCAGTTCTCTCCCAGCACCCTAAACTTTCATGGCTCTTAAATGTCAGATCACACTTCTAACTGCAAAACAGGAGAAAATATACAATTTTTTCTGACCAAAGAAATTCTTCATACCTCAAGTTGCAACCAGTCAGTGAAGGCAGCACAGTGTAGTTCAGGGTTCCAAAGTCTTTGAGATAAAGGGCACAGACCTATCACACGTTAATCACTATCCAGAAGTACAGAAAAGAAACCTTACTTATTATACATATAAAAGTACTAAGATTTATTTCCTCACTCCTAAACATTTTCTGATTTTTGATATGTTGAGTCACAAGCCTAGGAACAGGGGAAAAAAAAAGAAAAAAGAAAAAAAAATCCAGAAAAATCCTTTTCCCCCAAAAAAAGAGGAGAAAACTCATTTGCACATGAGTTGTCAGGGCTTATCAAAAGGGCTTTAATGCTTTAACAGGGATTTTAATGGGGCAAAGGATACAACCAGCCTAGCTAGAGACAAGACTGTGGGTGATACATTAATGTTTGTGGGACCTCTTGTGCGAGGACCTCTTAGCGAGGTCCTTCATTCTGCCACCCCAGTGGAGGCAGGAGATGGAATGCCATGCCATTGCAAAGATACAAGAGACCTGAAAGGAGGTTCTGGACAGGGGGCCGTTGGTGTCTTTTCCCAAGTAACAGGCGAAGAGAAAGTGGCCTCAAGTTGCATCAGGGGAGATTTACAATGGATATGAGGAAAAATTCCTTCACTGAAAGGGTTGTCAAACATTGGAATGGTATGTTCAGGGAAGTGGTTGAGTCACCAACCCTGGAGGTATTTAAAAGATGGGTAGACATGGTCCTTAGGGACATGGTTTCGCATTAACTTGGCAGTGCTAGGTTAACAAATGGACTTGATGATCTTGAAGGTCTCTTCCAACCATAATGATTCTGTGATTCTATGATTAACTTACCTGCTTCAGGGAATGGTTGCACTTTGGTAAAATTTCACTATGAATTAAGTTTCTACCTACAGACAATACAAATAATGACTAACCCAATAGTTAATAATTGCATATTTCAGAAGCAAATAATTACTTATCAAATATTACAGGGAAAAAAAAAAAAAAAACATTAACAGGAACAAGTGCTTCTTCTCTGTTATCAAAATCACAGATCATTTTTCATCATTTCCATATGACTACAGAGCATTCAGACACATCCCTGACAAATTTATAACGTAATAATGGCCGTTTGGCATGCCCAGCTTTGGACAGATGATAATATATAAGGGGTGCTGGAGAAAGGGAGAGCCTTTTACTTCTAAGCCCTCCAAAGTAAACACACATCTGAGCTATGACACATTGGCAGACAGGCATAAAATGATGTCACTTTTTGGTTGGATATTGTCAGGTGATTCACTGACAAGGAACACATTTTTGTGATGTTGGCACAGAAATTCTAGCGCATCTCAGCAGAAAGCTTGGAAGTAGCAGACCAGTAGCTTATGGCTAATGGTGAAGAGGTACATCTGTATTAATCAGCATGTGAACAAAATAATGTTTTCTATATTTCTCAAGCCATGAGTGTGTATTCCTTGGCAGGGCTGTCACTGAGTATAGTTAAGTTAGAAAAAAATGTTTGGGGTATCCCTTCCTGCTATCAGAGAAGGCCTCAAGGATGGGAGAGTCAAAAGAGCAAAGTAATATAAGCACTTCTGCTCTGCCCTCAGTCAGAAATGCCTGAGTTATTCAATTACCTAAGAAATAGGAAAAGCTCAAGAAGTCACATTTTTGAATCAGCTGGATTCAAGGAAGTGACACAATTCTGAAACTGAAAACTTATAACACATGAATGCATTAAATTAAATTCAAAGTGCTACCATCATTTCTAAAGTTAATATTTTACACAGCCAGTTTGGTGGACTGGGACTTTCAAAAGGAAAAATATGAGGTACCTAGAAATTCAGTGAGTGAATACATTTCTGTAGAGTACCTCTGCTTGGAAAACTTCCTTGTGTCCTCTGAAAACACCAAGTAAATCATAAAATGTGAATTATATTGTTCAGATAGGATTTTCTTGAGTTTTTAGAAAATCTTACCAATTTTCAATAAAGTTATTCATGGAAATACTAGCAATGTTTATAAGAGCATAATTAGAACAAAAATTCACTATTATTAATTATTATTGTTACTTATTTGTCTTACAACACAGCACTGTCCAGAAATGGAATGAAATGATAATTGTGATCTTGATTACTTATCTCTCATTGAGTAGGTAGGCTGATTAATTAATGTCATGTTCTTCCAGGATGTGTACACAATAAAATTACTTTTTAATCAGTGCTTTCACATCTATTCCAGGCAGGCCTACTGTTATGCCTCAAATTGCTACTGTTATGCTATCCCTAGGGAAGAAAGAGAGCCACAATAGTTGATTAACATGCCAAAATAAGAGATCAGAAAAATCTTGTATCTGTAGACTTAGCACTTACTGCATTTATTAGGTCTCATGCTGGGGGAAGCACAACAATTCATTGGTGTTTCAGTGTCAAAGAGGCGAGTAACACTACTTTTGTTGTGAACCTGGAGGAAAACAGCTTTATACTGTGACAGTAACATCACTTGAAGATCGTAGGCTTGAAAGAACTTCAGTAGGGATCAGATGTTTTTAAAAAGCTTGACACAATTGCAAGGGAAAACAAAACAAAAAGCAAATATCTATTTTATAATGCAACAATAGCAACTAAGCTATGACGACTAAGGATATAATGAATGGTGGTAGTGTTGAACTTGCAGCTCAAAATACAAGATTGTACTGTGAAGTGTATGATTTGTCGTCATAAATTCCCTGTATTACTTCAAGTGCTGTCTGATAAAAACAGAGTATAATAGTTCTGTACAGTCTTTTTACTGATCTTTAGCCATGAGTTTAAGCCACTACAGCTTCATCTAAGTCAAGCAATTCAGTATGAAGAGCAATCATTTTAAGTACCTTATTGTAAATAAAATGAATGCAATTGATGATGAAAATCACGTATATCAAGCCCTTTCCTTGCATGGAGTGCCAAGTGATACCTTCCCCATTGTTTGGAGTCAGGCTGAGGTTGAGAACAGTCTTACTCAGAACATTTATTGTTTGGTCTATTTTTTTATATTCCAACAAAATGTTTTTCTCCAAGAGACGTAGATGCTACCAAAATTTCTTTCACTTCGTTCCTCAAGGAATCTTCTTTAAGAGGGAAATGCTACTTCCAACTGCTTCTGACATCTGATGAACCCAGCTTTCAGAAAAGGAGATTCTAACTCCTGAGAGGAACTTGTGCCAATAAACTACTAAAATCTACTAAGAGTTAAAACAAATACACGTACAGACCTATAAGCATAACTAAGTATAATGGTTCGGACTCGTTGGAATTGTAAGCCTTTTCATCCTCTTTTTCAAAAACAATTTGCCAAAGGGACTTCATAAGCTGCAAATGAAAGGTTATGCCTTTGGATTCAAATAACCCCCCTTCGAAATCTTAAATGTCAGAAAATATCTGCATAATTCAGTGTCCCATTAACCTCAATGGCTAAACTATGATTGTATTGAAGCGAATGGGAGCTTTGTTATTAATTGTTTTTTAAAAAAATACAATTAAGCAGGAGCTAGTGCAGAAACATCTGCAGGAGACAGAACAAATTTGATCTGAATTTGAACCTTAGGTATTCACGTTTACACACTTTGAAAAACTAAAATAAATTGGAGTATTTTTAGACCAGCCATGTGTACTTTTTGACACATAGGAAGAGTACTGATGTGTGTAAAATCATGTATAAAGTAGTAATACTGACAGATGACATGGATGCAACAACCAAAAAAAAAGAAAAATTCATGCACTGAACATTCAATGTACTTAATGATATAGGTTTTGTCTTTGCTAACTTGTAAACAGAAATAGAAGGAAAAATTAAATTAAAAGTCTTAGTAAAAAAAAAAAAAAAAGTAAAGTTTTAGAAATCTCTCGTCAGGGCAATAGAAGCAGAACAAAAGGGTGATGGTCCACTTCAGTGTTGTCACTATTTAAACTGTTGGTTTTTCAAATCCAGTTCACTTATCACTGAGTATGAGCTCTGGAAGGAATGAAAAGATCATATATGATTTTGTTATGGCCAGAAATGCCTTTTCTTGGTGATCGATATCAAGGACAGCAGTTACGCCAAGGGAATGCAAAAACCAAATCACCTCCTTAGAGGTCATACCAGCAACATGACAATTTCAGGCTTCTGGCTTACTGGTGATGGGCAGGGATTAATGACATGCGACCTTAGTGACAGAAGAGATATTGAAAGAGAGATTTGCCCAAGTATATGTTTAAATATAAACAGCGACACTGTTCATTATAAAGTGATTTATTTTCTGAAGTGTTCCTAGTGTGGGGTTAAGCAAGACAGACACAAAGTCTTCAAGAAAGGTGTTCTTTCAATTAGAAATGCTTAAGATGAATTATCTGCATTGATAGATCAAGGGTTTTCATTTTTTCTACAGGTTAATTCTTTTCTCCCCAGCATATGTTCAAGAAGATTTTATTGTCCATGAAAGTGAAGGGCAGAGAGTACAGGGTCCAGCTGAACACATCTTAAGAAAATGAGATGCATAGTAAATGATGTGCATAATTTCCTGCACATTTATGCTAGTGACAGGGAATCTCAGGTGCGAAAACACTCAACACATCTGTTCCAAATGAAATCCATTCCTGCAGGGAGGGGAACAGAAAAGTAATCAGGCCTTTATCTTTCAGTCCAATTCTATGGTGCCATTTTTGTTGTAGGATTTTTCTAATTATGGAAATAGACAAGTATTTGATTTGGAGCACTATAAAATTACAAAGAAAGAGACTAAGAACAGCTTAGTTCTTAGAAATCCAAACTCTCTTCCAGGTAGTGTTCTGTGCATTTAATTATTTGAAAATTTCTAGAAGACTTCAGAAGTGGTTCTTACTATGGAAATTAGATCTGTGTGTGTCTGTATGTATCTGCATGTATCTGCATTGCACAGTAGGAAAGGTTGGTGCTCATTACTTGGGAAAATTTGGCCACTGAAATCTATGATTACAAGATTGAATGATCTAGACACTTAATGACTTAAGTCATTAAGCTATGACCTTTAACTATGATATCTACCTTCAAGAGTGCTTCTGGACTTCAGTCATATATTGGCAACAGAAAAAGATAATTTTAGGCAATTTACACATGCTTTTTACTTGTCCCTGTTGAACTAAGAAGCCAAATCTTATCCAAGAAATAACCTTGTAAGTAGGTTGAATGCCTTGCTTATCTTTCTTATGAATTCATAGTCCATACTAAATGTCCACAGTGTTTTCAGGTGCCATATGACAGATATATATAGATATTAGATGGCTCATCATGACTACTTGCTGCAGAGCAGAAAAGTACTAAGCAGAATGTATTGATTTTTCTACCAAAAACTCCCTCTAAAATATTAAGATTTTAATCGTCCTTTTTGCTCTACCTACAAAATTAGATTTCAGTTGTACGTTTTTCTCTTATTGGGCTACGCATTAGAATGGATATATTATCTACTTTAGGGTACTTAATTGTATTTGTTATAATCAGGTTTTCTCTTTTGACCAATGGCTTGACTGCAAAGGATCTTTTGCATTGAAAAGCTCCAGGCAAAAATGTATACACAAAACCCTTTCTAGGTATTTTGTTTGCTAAATATACCTGAACAGGGGGGTTTTTTTGCTGATACCAAACCTCAGTCTGAATTAGTTCTTGGTATCCAAAAAAGCTAGGTCATACCTGAAGATAACGTATGAGTTGCTTATTTCCAGGATTAAATGAACAGCAATCAATAGGTTTTTAATAGCAATTTTAGAGTTGATAATCTGCAATTCTGCTGAATCTTACATGAGGAATTTAGCTTCTATTTTAGGATCTGATCCAAGAACACAACTAAATGTCTAGTGACAGTCTACAACTCAAACAACACCCTATTTTTAGTAAATTTACTTCTCTCAGATCTTTGAATAATAAAGTAAATTTTAAGCATACAGTGTATGGGAAAACTAGCGTTTCAAATGCATACCTACTCCTACTTAATGTTTTTGTCTCTCTGCCAAACATCGGACTAGAATAATAAGAGAGGAAAATGCATATTAAAATCCATGAAAAGCATTAATTTGCTATTTGCACATCAGCAAGAATCTGGCTGCTTCTGCCACTTCAAGCATTTACAGAGATCTTATTTTATCTTCTCTTTAAGATGTATTACAATTGTTTCTACAATGCTGCCTTGTGATTTCCTCAAAGGTATATTAACGTTTTTGTAAAAGAGCAATGGGATATTATTTTATAGTTGTGGTTTTATGAAAAAAGTAGTAAAAGGATATATATTATATATAAACACTCAGGAGAAAACTATCTATATTCAGAATTAAAGGTCTCATAAGTTAAATTGGAAGAATCAGAGGCAAACGTCTTTTAAGTACTAGAGATACAATTGTTTTACAATTTTTAGCTTGGCTGAAAGTCTGTCAGATACGGGAAAAGAGCCCATCTATCATACACTGCAATCCAGAGTTTAAACATAAACATTCTTTTCTCTCCTATTTGTCTTATTCATCCCCCTCCTGCACATGAATAAAGCAGGAGTCCTAGGAAACAAAAATATGTCATCAAGTAAGAAAAGGCTGTCTGCCAAGCTGGATTAAAAATGACAAGCAAATTTCGTTCTAGGATCCAAGGTCTTGCTGAATAACAGGAATCATGAACTGTAGTAAATTAACTTTCTTTTGGGCATAAGCACTTTTTACCAGCTGATTTACCTGTACAATGTTAATGATCATCAATGAAACCATAATTTTCAAAGCTCACTGTAGATAAGAATAATTGGAAATAAGAGAGTTCAATCACATTCTGAATTTTATTCTCAAAACCAATAAAAACATTGAAACTCATGCTATAGATGGCCTTCATTAATTTGAATTTAAAGACATAAGCATTCTTTTTAATTTCATGAACATATCCTAAAAAGATTTTAAATGTCAAGTAGTTTTAAACAGATTTTTCTGCAATTATTTTTTTCAGAAATATCTACATGCTACTTTTCTAGGAAAAATAAAACAAAATTAAAAAATCTAAGCTCTCTCAGAGAGCACATATTTGTTAACACTAGAAAAATACATGAAAATAGATGAAACTTTCCAGAAAACCCTAGTAAATTTTCTATAAAAAATTTCATTGATACTCTTGAAAAGTGGAGAAAAGAAAACACTTGAGCACGTTCCATCTCATTGATTATGTTCTTGGCAAAGGCTTACTGCTGTGTACTTAGCTGCCTACAGTCTGCAAAAGATAATCTGATAACAGGGATGAAATTAAGTATACCCTCTACACCTGTCTGAATATTGTCAACATCTCTCCGTCTCCTTGATGATGATGAGGACTTCAAACTATGAGGTGAAATTTTGCAGAGAACTGCTCCCAAAGCAGGAAATCATCCAGCAGTCTTAGATATCAGTGCAAAGGAAAGGTATAGAAAATGTAGAAATTGCATACAGTGTTTTGGAATCTCAATAAATAATCCCAATAATCCAAAGCAAATAAAAATATATGTTTTCACAAGTGTCTGTTATAAAAGCAGTCCTAGAATTTATTAGCTTTGCTCACATGCACATGTCTATTTAAAGTAAAAAATTACATCTTTTAGATTTTCTTACTGCCCAAAGTGTATCTATTTTTTTTTTTTTGTGTTAAACTCACCCCAAGAAGTAGCGCTTCTTAGTGAGTCTCAGACTCCCAATTTCTTCTGAAAAGATAGTTAATGGACATTTTATGTGTTTTTGTTTTGTTGTTGGGGTTTTTTTGTTTGTATTTTTTTTTGTTGTTTTTTTTGAGGTTGGACTAGATGATCTCAGAGGTCCCTTCAACCATGGTGATTCTGTGATTCTGTAAACTTATAAACTTATGATGTAATCAATAGACATCTCATCAGTGGAGCGTATGATACGGTAGGTGACCTCTTTTGGGTGCATACACAGGGCACTCACACATTTCTCTGCGCATACACAACTTTCTGTCTCTTCACATTTTCCAAACTGCAGCTCACAGCTAAGACACTTTCCCAAAGTAAATGCTGTTAAAATGCAGCATGATGCTGCAAACCAGCAATTTCAGCAGAGACTGTTTCATCACAAAATTCCAAACTAGTGCTCATAAACAACCCTGTAATTGTTCGCGGCATGTCAATGAGCAAAGGCTTTGATAATTTTATTTTGGCAGCAAACAATAGTGAGGAATTAAGTTCATAAAACTTGACTTAATTGTGGATAAAACCCTGGCATACAATTCTACTACATTTCAGAAGCCAATTAAAGTGTTTACAGATTAGTCAACATCTATCCATCCAATTCACATCATCAGTATGCAGTCTGCAATGGAAATGCTAAATAGAAATAAACAAATGCCTGTAATTTATAGTTGTAGAAAACTGTCATCTGCTTCCCTCAGCTTACTGGTCTGTCAGGATTTCTTTTCTAAACTATCATACTCAAGAAATGTTACGTATTGCCTTAGAATTTGTCTAGTAAAATAATTCTGTAAACATTATATCCTTGCAAAGGCTGGAATGTCATTAGATAAACACACTTTCACACTTGGCCCATATTTACAATTCAAATTAGATCTTTTAAAATATTTTTTGAGATTCTGAAGTGATCTGATAAAAACCTTTTTTACCTGATCAATAATAAACAGCATTCAAAAGGTCAGCTAGACCTGTCTGTTCATAACAAAAAAACCCCAACAACTTGTTCAACAAAATTTAAAGTCCAGAAATATAAGATGACTAATAGGAAATTGCAAAAAACACTTACTTTCCCATATATTTGCAGTATTTTCTAGAACATTATAAATTATTAAGAATATTATATAGTTCATAAAATGATATTTTTTAAAGTTGATTCATATGAACTATACAATAAAATTTAATTTAGTATTATTTAAATTTAAAATTAAAAATTTTAAGTAAAATATTTTAGTTGTATCAAGTATTAGAACAGCTACCATAAACAGTGATTAGTTTATGTATTCAAGAGGAATAGCATTACTTCATTTCAGGACATAAAGCAATCACTGATCGAAAACTTCTCTAAAGATTGTCCAATTTTCAGTGTTGGAGACTGGACAGTAGTGTATCGGAATATGCTTGGTTTGGTCAGGGCTATCTTATCATGGTCCTGAGGCAATATTCAGTGGAAGCCAAATTATGGCAAAATAAAAAGAGAAGTGCAGTTTTGCTCATGTTTTGAGTAAAAATATTTTTTGCTGCATAAGACAATAATAAAAATAATTAGGTTTGAGTTTCTTGACCTACACTTTAACCTCTAGCAATATGTTACAACACAAGGAAAAATCCCACCCTGCACAGCAGGGTTTGTTTTTATGAAGGTAAAAGTTTTTCTGCCCTAAGAGCATCTTATAATCAAAGTAATGTAAAGATTCATGAGAAGTTTTAGCTTACATTCTCACTTTGTATTGAATTAAAAACCCACACTCGTATACCATATGTTGCTGTTTGTAGGAAAACAAAAAACATAACAAAGGAAGAAAACTGCATAAAAAAGCAAAACATTGGCTGTTTATCAAGGTTTTTCTGTGGACAAGAATGGATATTGCATAGATTGACTTCTAAAGAAAACCCAGAGGACGTGCACCCTCTTTTTATGAATATGTATTTCCACAGAAGTAGCAGCTACACTCGGGTATGTGATATGGTAACTTCACCTCTCTATGGAAAGACACCATGGATGTGAGAGAGACACTTGGTTGTCCTGGGTGCCCTCTTCTTCCACACTAACCATGCCTCCAGTCCAGAACCAATAACAGCATGAGTTTTTAACTTTTCACATTCACTATTATAGAAAGCTGACACTTCCCTGGAGCTGGAAAGAAGGAGAGTGCACCAGGGTAGCCAGAGCAAAACCAGCAGGCTGGAAAGCTCATGGGAAAGGTAAGAGTTGAGATTTTGACTGTCCAACAACAGACACCCACCTGTTTCTTCTGTAGGGAATGATAATCAATCACCTGTTGGCTTGATCAATTTCCTCTAAATACACAGGTTATCCATTGGGTGCAGTGGAAAACGGGATCCAGTTTAAAAAGAGAACTGATAAATTATGTGGAGAACCAAAATAAATGGGGCTCTGTTTCAGACCAGCCTTCCTGTACAGCCCAGGAAATTTATCTTGCCTTATTGATGTTTCAGTTCTCTGTTATTTCCTAAAAATAATGGCGATATTCCCTGCATTTGCATTCTGAGATCTCTAGGGCAAAAGTTCTGTTTTACTCCAGGATTGTGAAGCATCCTACCTACAGAAGCTCATTCCTGCCTGGGGGCTATTGGGGTCACCATGAAAAGAAAAGCAGTGGAGAGCAGAGGAGGGTTTTGTGGTACTTAATAAACAGCATTTGCAGGCTGTCTGGATTGAACTTCTCTTGGCATACCTAGGAACCCTGTAGGGACCTCATAATTTTTTTCTGCTGACTAACTGATGCAAGTGCGGCGTGTTAACTTCACCCTGGATATTAAGAAGATAAGTAGGCTTGCTTCAGCTGAAAGAAGCCATAGAAAGAGAAACAAAAAAGAAAATGCTGGTAGTTTACAAAGTATAGTAATTTAAAGAGGTCAATATATGGATTTCTGCACATAAATGAAGCAGTAGCCAGCTCTCAAATTGCTCTTTTGAAGGAATAACACAATAGGATGATAACAGGAAAAGCCCAAGGGCATTTGTCTGCTACTTGGCTATAATTTACAATTTAGGAAAAAAGGGTACTAAAATGCAAAACACACTAAAATGGTTCTAACCTTGAATAACACCGAAAAAGAAGATCATAAGAAAACCTCTGAACTGATGATGATGAAGTAATATTGATCTAAACATGACTATTTAAAAATAAAAAATAGAAGATGGATAATTCAAGAGTTCAATATACTTTGAAAAGTAACTTTTGAATCAAATCTGTCCGTTGGCTTAGTTTTGTTTTGTTTGGGTTTTCTCTTTTTTTTTTCTCTTTTCCAGCTTGAACACTTTCTCAGGCTTTTTAAATCAAACAAAGAAATAACCAAAGCTACAAAATGCTTTGAAATATCTTATTAGAAGCATCATACAGTGTCCACATCTGAAAGAGAAACAGAGAAATGGTAACAAATTGTCACTTCTAGGGGAAAAGGAGACAATGGATAAGCTCATAATAATTGCTGTGGATCTCTCAAAAATTAAAGAAACCTTCAGAGCTAAATTGACTTTGATATATCTGAGTATCTTGTAAATATTAACATGAAGATTTTAAAAATCAAATTGCTAATTCATATAGCTGTGTTTTTCTGTGTTACAGGGGGGAAAGTCATTAATGCTTATAGTAAAAAAGAAAATAATATGTCATAAAGAAAATTGAATTTACAAGACAATTTTATTGGCCACTTACAGTTTTTATAAGAATAATCCCTAAAAATCACCCTACATCTGCAGATAATTTGTAAATTAATGCTTGTTACCAGGATAAAAGGAAACTTTTCTTTCAATGACAAGATTAAAGTCTGTCCTGTGCTAGACTTATGGTTTGACTTCTTGAAATTCTAAATTCAGAATTCATTTCCTGCGAGTTTTCTAATCCTCTCATTTAAAACATTCTCTAAAATATTCTGTTCAAAAGACACTAATAAAACTATTCAGTGAAAAAAAAAAATCCCCCAAATTACACAAAGGAGTATTTCAGCTAAAAAATTGTTCTGATAGGTATGTGATTATATACGCTATGATATTTGTGTTATCCCAAAATAATTGTGAATCAAAGCAAAATGCAGCCATTTAGAATTGTTGAAAATCATAACACCATAAGTATTATTACTATGCACATTCATCTTTCTCTAGTTACACACAGAAGTAAGTCATGAACACATTATGTTTTTCTGCAGCTTTGGGTCATGATTAGTAGATTGATTAACTATGGATGGAAACAGAAATCACAACCTGCTGTTAAATACCAAAGATGTATTTCATAAGCAGTGTTATACTTGTACAGTGAATATAAAAAAACCCAAGATATTGGATAGTGAAATGTCATTATTTCTCAGATTTGTGTTTTACTGTTGCTTAGATGGCTATGGTACGATGAGTATATGCTAGGATAAATCACTAGCAGAAACAGAAATGATGCAAAAGCTTTAGATTTAACTGAAGGGCAAGAAAAAAGTACTGTGTGTAAACTTCTAGAATGGGAAATGAAAAAAATAGGTTTCATGTTAATGTGTCATAGTTCATTTTTGGAAGACATCAAAACATTCTGTGCTGTTCTTTATTGGTTGCAATAAGCTGTAAAACGTTATTTATAAGACAGTTTTTATTTATAATTGACTACAAGATATATATTTCAGGCAAAACTGTAGGATGACATATTGAAATAATAGCTGGGGGGAGGGGTGGTTTAAGCTATCCTGTTTTAAATGTTGCTTAGTATAGATATTTTATTCATAAATGATGGTACAATCTCCTTATGGCAATTTTCTGATGTAGTAGTTCTGTCAACCCTTAGCAAGAAGAAAGGGATAGATTCAGTGAAACAAGTGTGAGAGCAGTTTTATGACCTTCAGGTAGTGGCAGCTACAGGCTTCGTCTCCTTGGAGGTGTTCCTGTCCTGTTCAACATGCACAACCATCTTCAGGGAAGGAATCTGACAACACAGTGTTCCTTAAAAACAGATAAAGCTATCATTAAGTCATAAGAATCCATTAGGCAATTCTAACCTTTCCCCAGAGAACCTTAGTATGAGAAAAGATTACTTTTGGCTGGTGAGGTAGATTGGTAACCGATGTGCAATCTAAAAACTATAAAAATTACCAGAGTCTCCTGTGTTATCCATATTTTTCAGTGCATTTCATGCCCCTCCTGATTATTCACTAGCTATTCTCAATACAGATCCAAAATCAATTTTTGATATTCCGGCATCTGGAAAAATTAAACTGAAAATATGTGTTCTAGCTTGTAATTTTATCAAAAAAACCCCAAGAACATTAAGTTTCTCTCTTTTGCTTAATGCATATCTTGATGTCATGTCTGTTCATCACTTGCCAGATCTTCAGGCATGTGTATGAATACATCAGCATATCATTAAACACAGGTAGAAAGAAGAAATTCTTGTCAAACGTCTGCTTTGTCCCTGGAGGTAAGTACGGCTTTCAGTTCAACTTCCATTAAAAGTGCTTTTTTTTCTAGGTTATTAATTGGTCAGATTGGAATCTACTGAAGGAACTGCAACTTGTAAAACTTTCTCACTTTGACTTTCCTTCGAACATTTGTGGTCTGTCCTGGCTTTTTCTACATAGGCAGCAGACGTGTTAGATATGACAGTTCCTTTCATACAGACTGCATTGCTCACTCACATTTTACCATCTCAAAGCCTGGTGTACCAACCACTTAAATGTAATATGTACCATTATAACCTTAATTTGATACTATGTTAATCTGTTTGAAGATTAGGTTGTGTCTGTGGAAATTTAAGTCAACAGAATCTACCCTCCCGTCAGTGAGAATTAAGGTGCATTTGACACATTTACTAAAATTTTATGGGTACAAAAGAGAAGTACAATACTTATATAATCAGAGGGAATTAAAAATAAATAATATATTGAAGAAGAGGAAAGCAATGTTGGAGCAGACAATTTAAATTTCAATTCTAAGCTAATCTGATATACCAAAAAACAGTGGTTATGGTGAAGAAAAGAATGAGACAAAGGTTTAAGGCAAAGTTTTAGGTGAAGTTAGGGTTTATTTTCATACCCGTTATGAAAATAGATGTTAGAAAATGTGTCATTCCTCACTTTAGGCGCTGATTTCATATTTCAGCTGAAAATCATCTTTGCATGTAATACCATTAAGTTACTGTAGTACCTTCTGTTGCTTCATACCCTAATATGTTTGTTTCAAAAGATGTCTTAAGAGTGTAGCCTGGTAAGTATGGAAAACAAAACAAAACAAAAAAAAAAAAAAAAAAACAAACAGCCAACCAACTAACCAACTAACCAAAACAAAAACAACAGAAAGGAATTCTTACTCTAGTCGTAAATCAAGGATGGTATTTTCAAAAATTGAAAGCAAACCTGCAGGACACAACATAATGGAAGTATGACTCTTGAGTGTATGTTCTTGTTCATTGCTCACCTGCAGGAAACAATATTTCATCCAAAAGCCTTTAGTGAAACCTGTAGTGTTGTAGTTTGGGGAAAATACAAGGACAGTGTCCTATCTGAAAAGTCACGCTTACTAAAATGTTTTGCTTCTCTATAATTAACTGAATTGTTCAGTAGCCCAGGCTTAAAGGGGGAGATAGTTGACTTATAGTTTGGTGCAAGGAACAGGCCCTTAAAATTAGGAAGTATGGCTTTGAACCTACAAGCTCAGAAAAGGGGATTCAGAGGCTGACCTGGCTATCAGGTTGTGGTTGCTTCTCCTCATAAGTTTTAAAAGAAACTACAAATACTTCTCCATTCTCTACATGCTCACAAATTATGAAATCATTATTACTTCAAATCCTGTAACAGCAAGAGATTTCTAGTGTTTGATGTCTTCTGCTGAGGAAAGCTGGGAAATGTTCAATTTAAGCGATATACTTAAGGTTTTGTGTATGTGAGCTGATGAGGATACAACCTCAAACAGTATGTTTTTTTGAAAATATATGTATTTATATATCCTTATTTAAAACTTTGTTATTTATGAAGGAGAAACTGTTATTATTATTAATTTATATTTCATGCAGTTCTATTTACTTTATCATGTTAACCTGTTGCTAGTGTACACAGTCATCCACACTGAAGTATATTCACAAGTGAGGGATTCTGACAAGGGCCTCTTTGCAGTCAGAGGTTCAAATAAATTTTTTAGTTAACTAACATGTAACCAAGAGTTAAATTTTCAGCTAGTAGGATTATTTAAACTCAAAATCTACCAAGCATTGATTATAAAACTGATACAAATGGTAGTGCTGCTGTGCTTAAGTTAAGCATGTGTGTAAGCACTTCGACAGATTGGGTTCTAATCAAGAAAACAGTGAAAAACACCATCTGTTCAGTGACATTTCACGAGACAGTGAAAAAATTCTGAAGTCTAATCTTTGGTGCAGATGAAAAACAGATCTGTCCAGAGCAACAAGGTAGCACAAAATTAATTTACCAACAGAAACAAGCAATCCCTCTGTAGTCTCAGTCTCTTCAGCTTTCTCACATTAATTTTGTAGATTATAAGAAAAATAAGTTATAATGTATCCCTGCTGCAGGCACAAAACTCATTGAGGGTGAGAAAGAAGTGCAATTTTATTTTTCCCATTCTGTAGCAATAGTGGTGAAGGAAATCAAATATCTCATTTTATGTCTAATTTATGAGAGCCAGTTCCAATCATTATTACTTTGTCTATAGTGAGAATGACATCATTGTAAGTTTCTGCTTTTTCTGACTAGTCAACCTTGGTTTTGAGAAACATCCATCCCACATGTAATCAGGTCTTCTTAGGGATGAAAACTACCTCACAAATGAAATGATTCAAAGTTGAAAAAACTTAGGTATACATCCACATGCTGACAGACATTGCTGTGAAGCAAAATTAAATAAATAAAACTACCAGATTGGATTGATGAATTATATTAAAACCACCAATGCTTAAAACTGAGAAATGAATATGAGATCTGCTCCCACTCTCACCATGCACTAAAAAGGAAAGACAGCAAACAATAAATATTATTCAGTAGTCACATGAAAAATACGCCAAGTCAATAAAGATTGATCGACATGCTCAGGCTCAAAATCCTGCTTTGTTGGTTAGCCTCTGGCCCAAACACTTTGTGTTTCTGCAAAAGTAAAAAGTTTCAGCATCCACAGAGCAGCAACATGCTAGCTGGAACTTGGCAGACAGTTAATTCCTGTGACTCACTCTGTCTGGCACCAGGTGTCAAATGTAGAGGGGAAAAAAAAAAGAAAAGGGTGTTTTCTCTGGCATTTCTAACCAACCAGGCTTGCTCATGGGCCTTGTGTCATTCAAGATGTCAGCATAACATATCGCTAATATAATGAAATATGCACTGAATTGTTCAGATCTTTATGACATATTATTCCTTACCTTAATGCACTGAATACCATGCTATCAGCTAGGGTAATTTTTCTGTTTCTATATATGCTTGATCATCAAAGAAATAGCTGTACTTAACAGATCAGCTGGCATAATTGAGATCCAGAGATAATGATATTGATAAGATGAATGGGAGAATTCACACCTTGCCGTGACTGCTTCTGACTGTTTTCTTGCTCAGGCAAACACCGATGAGTTCTTTTCTTTTTCCATTAATAACGCAAAGACTGTTTTCACTACTGTGACTTCAGTGGTTATAAGCTGGGAAACCCTTGCTGAAAACAGTGATGGTAGCATTTACAATACTGAGTGATTTGTTGTTAGTTTTAAATGAAAGATCACATTTTGAAATACAGGACATCTAGTGTCATGAAAGCAAAACTCATCTTTCCATGTCTCTTTCAAAATATAAGGTATGTCTGCTGAACCCCAGCTGAGGATCCCCTCAAACCATTAATACTACGCTTGCTTCATTACATTTGTCCACCTAATGAGCAATATTAATCTGGAGATTGAACAGCTGATATGAAAATAATCCACACAGCATCTTCATTTGCTAGGATATCAGTGATCCTTTACAAATTATATAGCCATAGCTAGCTCATCCACATCTAGGCAGAAAGAAGGAAAATGATGATGGATAAAATGTCTTTGCAAGATGTACCTCACCTGTAATTATTACAGCAGATGTCTAGCAGTTATAAGCTAGCAAAATGCTTAAATTCAGTGAAGCTCTATCCCTATTGACTCTGCTGTTACAGATTTGTTACACTTGACTGGTGGAACAGAGTGTCAGGATAAGATCACTTAAGGCTAATTATTTTGCAGCAGCACTGATTTAATGGTTCCCAGTTTCCCACATTTTTCACCCTCTACTGCTGAGGCTGGATTTCAGGAGTGTAGAGTGGGACTGTTTGCAGCAGCTTCCCACACCCAGAAGGGTTTTTGGCTGGTGTGCCAGCCCTCAGAAGCCAATTTATACAGCAGCAAATGTGTTACTGTCTTAAACTGTGTGGAGGCCCTGGCTCAGCACAAGATGGTCTCTCTTTAATTGAACTGTGCACTCCTGAACAACAACCTCAGGTCCCTGTCTTGCCCACTTCAGCTAAAGAGGTCAAATAGTTTCTCCATCATTGCTTAGAGAACTGCCATTAGACTTGCTAACAAGCTAAGTGTCAAGGATACTTGAATAGAGCGTCCAACTCATCAGATATCTGTCAGTAATAAATGTGTGACTAAGTCAAATCAAATTGAAAATAAAAAGTTTTTCAGAATATCAACTATTTGCTAACTTGACCAGCATCATTATGTCTCATCAGCTGTAAGCCTCTGTTGGTTTAAAAAATGTTGCAATTCATATGTATCCCAAAGAAAGATATTTAATAATATTTTAATAATATTTTTTCCCCATCTGGATGCCTCTAAACCAATAGAGGAGGGGAGAACTTTGGATATCACTCTTTGATATTTCCGGTTTTCTAAATGGCAGACATAAAATAAATTCGCCTAAGATTTTAGCAGATAATGTACAGTTATATGTTTAGATTTGAGAGAGATTAATCTCACTGTCTTCATTGTGTAAAGTTACTGTGTTTTCCCTGCATTTGTTTACCCCTCTGACCCAAAAATGTCAAATACATGATCCCAGAATAACCCCATAGTATGTACTATAATGGCAAAATACCTTTTTTTGTGATTATTACTTACTACAGCTGTAGTTATTTAGTGACAATTTTGTCCTCACCCTAACAAAATTAAACTTGCTCATATGCATATGTTTTTGCTATAGCTTCCAAAAAGTAGCAGCATCCTTACATAAAGTTAGTGACCTCGTGCAGCATATTATCATCTTCTTCTTACATGATGATTCAATGTCAGTTAAGCGTTGGAGCTACTATCTATAACAATTCTGCATTTTGAAGTTTTATGGATGAGTTAAAGCTTTCATATGTGACATTGGGAATGAAATATCTTCATCTTTGAAGAAGTCCCAGTTAGAAAACCAAAATGATGAAGTGCTAGTAACTTTCAAATCGTTAGAGCTAAAGTTGACATATCTAATAAGTGTATTATTGTGGGAGAACAGGATGTTAACAGGATTGTGGAAGAAGCAGAGAACAGAAGAAGAAGCAGGAACACTGGCAGGGGATGGCATGTGGGCATCTCCAGACGATCTGTAAACAATGCCTGGTGCCCCTGACTGATGGAGGGGAATTCCACCCGCCTGGCAGTTGGGGGTTGCAGGGGTGTGTCAGTTGGGAAAGAATACACACTGGTAATCGTTAGAGCTAAAGTTGACATATCTAATAAGTGTATTATTGTGGGAGAACAGGATGTTAACAGGATTGTGGAAGAAGCAGAGAACAGAAGAAGAAGCAGGAACACTGGCAGGGGATGGCATGTGGGCATCTCCAGACGATCTGTAAACAATGCCTGGTGCCCCTGACTGATGGAGGGGAATTCCACCCGCCTGGCAGTTGGGGGTTGCAGGGGTGTGTCAGTTGGGAAAGAATACACACTGGTACTGTATAAGCTGCCTGTTGGTTATAATAAACGATTCTGGTTGCATCACCAACCGGGGTCCGTGCCTTCCTACGCTACAAGGATTGATTGCACAGATCTAATCCTTCAGACACAAAGCCTTGAGCAAGTCTGGCACTAGGATTGGCTCCAGCCGCCCCGAGACTCCTCTCTGGGAAGGAGCGTAGAAAGCAAGGTGCTCCTCTCTGACCCTCGGGACTCAAGGGGAAAAGGTGTCCCGCACACTTCTGCCTGACCCTGTCCTCCAGGCAGTGACTAACCAAGGGCCCCTTGCCATCACATCTTCTCAGAACACTCTCTCCAAGGCTCTGGCTGAGCCGGGGGGGGGCCGAAGGGCATGGCCGCTTGCCGCCTGCCCGTGATGCCCTCCATCGCCTGGGACACCCCAGGGGACGCGTCACAATGGGGGGGGGGCTTTATAAAGGGCGCCAGCAGGCAGCTGCCCCAGTACGGCCTGGGCCACCGGCGAGTGCGCTTCAAGGCCATGGCTTTGACGACGGTCCGCGTCTTGCTTCTGCTGAGCTTCTTCCTGCGCCTGCCGATGGTCGGCAAAGAGCTGGAGGAGGCCACGCACGAGCACATGTGGCTCCGGGAGGAGCATCTCAATCAGGAGATGACTCAGCTGATGGAGGAGCTGGAGCAGAGCACCTCTGCCCCGGGAGCCCTGCTCTTGGCTGCCTTGCAGCACTGGCAGTTCTGGGCGGTCGCTGGAGTCCTAGTGCTGCTCCTTGGGCTCTGCTGGTGGCTGAGGAAAAGGAGCCAGCAGCCAGAGAGCAGCTGGGAAGAGGAGATCACCTCCTGCGGCAGCCGAGAGGACGAGGAAGAAGCAGGCGAAGGAGAGGACTCTGATGATGAGGGGCGTCTGGTCA
>NW_015091265.1:2299280-2369403 GCF_001431845.1 Calidris pugnax | reverse complement strand
AGCCCTCAGCCAAGAGCAGCAGCCTCCTCCTCCCAACGGTCTCCCCAGCGCACCCCAGCCGGTGAAGACCACGGTGGCTACAAAGATGATTTTCACACTGCTTTCCCTTCACGCCATCATGACCATGGTGGCGATTTGACCCGGGCCCAGAAACTCCCTGGCAGCTCTGGTTGGGCAGGGACCAAGCGAGAGGGACCGCTGATGCACCTCGGTGTCTTCACTGGGCTCCAGGCAGAGCTCCTGCCCATCCCAGGCACTCCTCAGGGAGTAGCTACCTCAGAACAGGACGGGCCAGACATGGAGAAGTTGGTGCTCTATCAGCAGTAGGAGTTGCCCCCTGCGAAATCTCCACCTGCATCTCCAGCATCGCCCTTGGGAAATGTCTCCTTGGAAGCCGTCAGCCAGAGAGCGGCTTTGGCAAGGCAGGAGCAGAGATCCTGCCGTGGACAGGCCCCATCCGCCCGCCAGGATAGACACCACCACCCACCCATCTCCATCAGGAAGGCACCAAGTACACCCACAAGCTCAGAGGCAGCATCGCCCTTGGGAAATGTCTCCTTGGAGGCCTTATTGATACTCCCCTACCCTTTGGGTTTTTGTGTTGAAGGCCATGTTCCAGTTTGTTTCTCTTCACCTAGATAACGCTCTGCCAACAAGGATCCCTTGAGAGACCAAGGGCATTTTTGGGGATTAATTGGATACAATTTATTAGACTCTACTATTACTAAGGCTTCTTTGTTAGTACTATCACACTAACAATGATACATCAATTAGCTGAAGCAAAACTTAGCTTATTTTCCACACAACCATCTTACCCCCCTAAAGAGTCAACAGCCCAAGAGCCCTGGCAGCTCTCCAGCAGCAGCAGCAGCAGCAGCGAGCTACCTTGAGCAGGGACGCCCCTCCAGATTCCTTCTCAAGATTCAGAGATTCCTTGGCGCAACAGACCCTTGGCCAGTGACTAAGAGCATGTTATACTGTGAAACCTCAGCTCCGTGACAGAGAGGATTTGTGGGAGAACAAGGGGTTAACAGGACTGTGGAAGAAGCTGAGACCAGGAGAAGAAGCAGGAACAATGGCAGAAGATGGCCCATAAGCATCTCCGGACCTGTCAACAGGACCTGTAAACAATGCCTGGCACCCCTGACTGATGGAGGGGAATTCCACCCGCCTGGCAGTTGGGGGTTGCAGGGGCGTGTTGGTTGGGAAAGAAGATTCACTGTTACTACATAAGCTGCCTGGTGGTTATAATAAACAATTCTGATTGCATTACCGATGGGGTCCATGTCTTCATACGCTACATGTTATATCATCAGTCAAATAGAAAAAAATGCAGGTTTTTTACTACTTTTATATAAAGGGGTTATAAAATCAATTATGTTATTTATGTGCATTTAAATCACACTAGTCACCAACACATGTCTATATATTTCAAAACATAAGACATTTTTTCTTTCATTTCGATAGTAGAATGCAGAAAAACTTTGATTTACACAAAAGGTGCAAGAACAGTCCTTCATTCAGGACAGACCCTCTATGAGTTGAGAGTTTATCTCCCTCAAAAGCATGAAGGAGAGATGCCACCACAGGACACTCTGCACCAAGTTACGGCAGAGGTCAGTCACACCTGGCACCCTACGTATATGGTTGTACAGACCCTTTCCTTTCCCTGCAGTTTCCATTATGAGGAAACCAGAAGGGAATATTGCAGGCTACAGTCTTTTAGAAATATGTTGTACAGTCCTTCTCCCCCTCAAAATCCATACGAATGGCTTTGCCCTATATAACAAGATGTCAAAGGTACATTAATATAGGGAGCTTTTCCCAGACAGCATGGACTGGGCATTAATGGGTGACAAGAGTAATAGAGCTGACAGAATAATTTTAAATATTCTGGAAGTATATGAATTACAGCTTGCTTTATAGTCATTCTTTTAAGTCTTCCTTTAGCTGTTTATGAAAATATTCACAAATCCTTCAGGTCTTATGAACTATGTCATAAATTATTATCTCTCTGACAGCTTACATTAAAAGTACAATGTTCATTTTTTACCATTCATCTCCAGATTAAAATATTATAATCATCTAGTCCTGGGCTACAAACAGTGTTACATGAGGTAGCAAATTTGCAGTTAGCAGTTCAAGACAGCATATATTTGAAATGTCCAATTTAAGGACAATTTATAAGGCTGAAATGCAATGTGTACTTCATAGTGCTAAATAGATGTAGATTAAATAGATCCAAAATAGTGTTTGAGTTACTTTTCATATCCAGCAGCATTACCAAAATTGCTGTTTTAAAGCTATGAATGATATTATACATAGTTCACATGAATATCTTAAAGAGCAAGCTGGATGCCCTAAGAAGATATGTTGGTTTGTGGGGCAAAGAAGTTTCCTTCCACTTCCACCAAGTGCATCAGTTCCCCGAATGATGCAAGGAGTCACCTGAGAAACA
Organism: Calidris pugnax; assembly: GCF_001431845.1. Classification (NCBI taxonomy): domain Eukaryota; kingdom Metazoa; phylum Chordata; class Aves; order Charadriiformes; family Scolopacidae; genus Calidris; species Calidris pugnax. The sequence continues at coordinate 2,366,945 of NW_015091265.1, read as the reverse complement.
CTACTGGGAATGAGAAATGGAATAGGCATAAGTGCCTGTGAACTGCAATTGGGGTAAGGGATGAGCAATTCTGGGATGGCTCCAGGCCTGGAGCATGTACTAGAAAAGCAGGGGATACCTGCATCCACCAGAAGTGGTGGCATTGTCTCTCAGTCCGGCCAAAGCCTCTGAGCTGGTGGCACTGTCACCCTGGGGGAACTGCCAGTAGGAATATAGGGATGGGGAGGAATTGCTTGCAGGGTAATAACCCCCCATCTTCAACCTTGGGATGAGCACCAGACAGACCCTGCCTTGTCCATACAGAACACCAGGAAGAGCTCACCTTGTGCGTGTCCTCTGAAACCATCATTAGTAATTCAGCTATTTAAGAGGTTGCTCAGAGTCCCAATTTTTATAAAGTAGCACTGTTGCAGTACTTTAGAATTTATTTTTTTATTTAGTTTCTTCACAGAAGAAATCCCTGCAACATACTTACGAAATGGAAATGACTGTCAGGAATTCAGGATTTATGTCTGGCTCCTCTGTTCATGTTGTGACTATTAATTATTTAATAATTTAATTGCTATTAATCATTAATGTTGTGAAAATTACATACACACCCAAATTTCAAATAGCCTATGTATTTTGGGCTTGTTTAGATTTTCTGTGCAGAAATGTAGAAAACAAATATCCTACAGTTGAAATAATGAATCTTTTCTTTTTCGAAGTTTATAATGTTCCTTTGTTTTTTCCTTAAGTTCAGTTTGAACTGTATGTGGAAAAAAAAATTCTCTTCATACAGAAAATCCTGAAATTTTATTAAGAAATAGTTATATGCATATGTCATGTAAATCTTTCTATATTTGAATAAGATAATGCTTAAGTCATGTTGCTTTCAAAACTAAGATGACAATGTCTGTAGCTAATTACAAAAATCTTACCTTTTTATTTTTTCCTCTTTAAGAACTTGATTTGCATTTATAACTTATTGGTGTATTATTTAGTTTCTTAACCCTTTACACAACCTGACTCCCACATTGCATACATTCTTATGTTCTCAAACTACCTGTACAAATTGTATAGTTCCTCATCTTAGTTGAAGTTATCTGTGCCCAGTTCACACTGCGGTTCAGAATTCAAGCAAATGGTGCAGGTTCCAATAAGTGGTCAGGAAAGGTTAGAGATAGCAAAGCCTCTGCTTCCCCTAGAGCAGGGCAACTACAGTGCTGCTCTGGGACCTTCAGAGTGTCAAGAATAAGTAAACAATTAACCTTCATGAGGTTAAATATCCTCACAGAAGACCTGGGAAGGGTTTGCAGGATATGCTTTGAGAAAATATGGTGTAAAGGATGCTGATACTGATTTTTAGGTATATAATATTAATATAACATAAGGAAGAAGTTAAAATTCCTGCTTCTCTTATATGCCTCTTTTGACCTTTGCTCCTCAGCTAAACCACAGGCTTGGATTCTATTGCTTGTGATTGAGGTCTGACCAAGAAGAAACAGGAGTGTGTTATCATGCAGCATAATTTCCCTAGTACATTAAAAAGCTAATGTTTTACTTTTTGTTTTTCATAAATGTCTCACAAGGAGCAGCAAGAACACAGGGTCATATGCATAAGCTTTAAGTACTCTTGAATTTTTTTAAATTTTCTAACTGTTGGAAGCATTGACTATGAAACAATTTTAGCATAAAATAACTATGAATAAGCTATTAGAACTATTGGTGCAAATTAAGTATCTTATCAAGGAGAGATTTTAGAGCACAGTATTACAAAGCTGCTAATCCTGAAACACCTCACCAAAAATCAATATTTTTAAATTAACACTGTATGATAGCCTACTGAATCTATATTAATTGTGTAGAGAAAAATAATTGTCATAAAAAGAGGTACTTTCATATACATAAGTATGTATTTGTAGATGGGTATCTATTTATAGGGTATAAAAAGAAACACAAAACCAGAGAAGCTTTTGAAACATACAAAGTTTAATAGTGTATTTCTTGTAAATATTCACCACTGTTAAGAACTAATTTACTCTCTTCTTTTCCTTCTTTCTTAAAGAGATATGAGTGACACTGTTCTTCCTGAAATCTGGACAAGCTCTTTCAAAATTACCACTTGACTTTTGCATGAGTTTCCAGACATCTCAGTGAGATAAGAACAGAATTCTAGACATATTTAAAAAACATTTCCATCCCTTTTATCAGTTCTCTAAGGTTTCATTTTAAGAATAACAACTTTTTTTGACCATTGAGTGTATTAAGATAAAGAATTAATTTAACATGAAAGAAAAAAAATTACCTTGGTGTAGTTTACCACAGATTTGGAATCTTTATTTTCCTAAGGATCTTTTCAAACAGGCAACTGTACATCTATCATAGAAGAGGCTAGTAAAAATACATTACCTTCATCATGAAATATAATTTATTTGAAAAAGCTTGAGCCAGTTCATGTTTAGCTTGTTACAGGGTATAAAGAGCTTAGATTTCTGCAGAGATATTCCTTAAATAATGACCTTCTTTTGTCATTTTTACAGCCCTAGTAAATTCTAGCCCGTAGCCCCAGTGCTAAGGGCTAGAATTATTGGCTAATTTTACATTAGTTCAGATGTACGCATGTTCCAGAGAAACTTTTGTTAAAGGTAACTAAGCAAATTTCACACAATAAAGTGCCTTTTCAAAATAATACCCGGATTACCTAAGCAGTTCTACTCTGACATTTCTTTAGGTTAAGGCATGATTAAATGGATCACAGCCCTTTTTACCAAATGGAGTGAAAATCATGTAGGAGCTGGATGGAATGTTGGTAGTTCTAAAGTCTCTGGTGACACAAATACAGAGAGTAAGGCAATTTAATATTCTAAGTGATGCAAAGCCTTGTCTTAACAGAGTCACAGAATCATAGAATGGTTTGGGTTGGAAGTTACCCTAAAGATTCCACCCCCCTGCCATGGGTAGGGACACTTTCTACTAAACCAGGTTAGTAGATTGGTCTTTTAGACCATTGTGAAAGTACATTCTGAAAAACAGCAGTTTTTACCAAATATGAGCAAGATGAAACTGCAAGATGTCAGGGAGCAGCAAGGGCAAGCTGCTTGGTGAAGGAGGGCAAGGCCAGCATCATAGCAAGGGTGATAGTGTTTTTTTGGTAACATACAATGTTGTCAGATGAGAAACAATAAGGAGGATGATTTTTCCTTTGAGTGTTCACTCTACTTCCTTCATTAACAGTCTCAGACTTTACGGTTTTCCTGCCATTTCTATATATAATATATATTTTATGCAAACATATATATTATATATAAAAATATATAGTGTATATATATTATATATAAAAATACATACTGTACACATAATATTTCCTTAATTAATAGTCCCAGACTTTGTAGATTTCCTGCCATTTTGTAATATATATATTAAATATATGATATATATTAAATATATGTAATACCTCTTAAATTAACATTTCTCGGATTTTTAGGTTTCCTGACATTTTTATATATGTATAAAATTCATTTTCCAGGAGGAGATGGGTCTGCCAGGTGGCAGTCACCTCTTCTCTGCCTCAAACCGGGATCCAGGGCTGGAAAGCCCTACATGCCTGTCTCTGTCCCTTGAACTAGTTAGTTATTTTTAAAAGTCCTTCCCACTACAGAAATAGTCTTCAAATGTAAGTTCAAACAACTTGATACACAAGAGAACTTAAAAAATGCCTCTGACTGCAGAGTAATATAGCGCTATCTTAGCTACTTTTAAACTATCTGACTTAGGCACAAGTATTAGTAGTTATGGTGCAACAGAGCTTGGTATTATGCTACAGCAATCATTCCTAATAAGAATTAGACGCATGCATTTTCACACATCAGGAAAATATTATCCCAATATTTTCAGTTTTCACATATGTTTTTGTAGGTAAAAATAAATATCATTAAGTTAATTTATACATATAGTCTAATTTCCCTTGCTGCCTTGCTCGCTGAATATTTTTTCCCAAGGACTACTAGAACTAGATTCAGGAAATCGTATTTCACTGCTATAAAATAAAAAGTTCAGTGGAAAGAAATTAAATTGCAGATCAGCATACATGTAAATAAGAATGGGTAGGAAGCACAAAAGACTTGCAAATTATATAAAATTATATGGCAGGAAGTATAGTCTTGATCCTCACAGCTCTGGAATAACAACTGCCTCTGTCTTTCCTATAGTATCGCGGTATCAGTGTTCTCTCTAATCTATTTTATGAGGTTTAGGGTTTTCTTTCCATTTCTTTTACTATATGACAAGCATCAAGGTTAATGCCAGACTACCAGAAATTTGGTCCACAGAGGGTTTTCGTTCCAGGTGTCTGGCACTGTCTGACTGATTTAGAATTGAACAGCACAGCGTAAGATGTGTTACAAATTAATATATAGCCACATCTAAAAGTACACAGGAGATATGTATAGAGGTGCACTTTCAAGTGACACAATTAGAAATTACCATGATTGTCTATCAGAAAGGATTCCTACATGTGTGCATGTGGTTGTGTGGTTTGTTTGTCTGTAGGGATTGGAAACCATAGTTTGACAAAAGACTTAAACGTTGCTACTGCTTTATTGATTCTGTCACTTTTACCCACACATAAAAGTGTGTCACTCCATCACTTGGCCTCGGTGTGGTGGAACTTGGAACCTCCAGGCACTTCCCAACTGTAGATGCATACCCAGATTTCATGGTGGGATCTGGGTGTCCACCTGCTCAAAGCAGGAAACCTCTGCAGGAGTAAGTACACTGCTCTGGATGACATAGACATTACACATTTTTAAAATATGCAATTTCACAGAATGTTTACAAAAACATATGGCACAGTGAAATTGCATTCACTTTAATGAAATTGAAGCCAAAAGCCGGTGAGTAGAAAAGGCACAGTGTGGAAAGGGTTGGACATGAATCCAATTCATGCTTATCCTGTTAACTTCCATGAAAATAGCTTTAAAGCTGTTTTTAGTGATGATTTTGTCGGTCACAATGAAAAAGCTGAAAATCCACTTTCTGCAGTGGGGAAGAAGCAGAAGCAAAACAACCGTAATGTCAACCAAAAAAAAAAATCTCTGTGGAGTTACTGGCTTTTTAAAAACATGTGTGCTAAATAATATGAAAGGAGTATCTCTGCAAGTATATGTCCATAAACTCTTAAGGTTTACGGACATAGGTTTAAATTTACAGGTTTATGTGGCACTCTAGATGACCTAGATGGCAACTGAAAAGTGGAAAACTAACATAGACTGCAACAAGGATGGAATTTTATTATTTTTTACAAGTTCTTGCAGACAAACAACTGGGCTGAAGAGTACATAATTGGAAGATCTAGATAGGAGACTCCCAGGTTCCAGATTTACAGCATCTTTGTGCTGTGAAAGAAACAATATATATGCTTGATATTATTAAAAATATTTATTCATGTGCTTTCAACTAATACTTAAAACTTACTATGTGCATGCAAGAAAATATACTGAGAGCTATATATACTGAATAATCCTGAGATAGGAATAGCTATGCACAGAACCTTAAAACATTGCAATGACTCCTTACGCTGCCAGAAATTCCCATTCCTATTTTCTTCAGAGGTCTTCTGTTTCGTAATGTTCAATTACTACACTTTAAACGTTTCTGGTTTTAAGCTTAACCCCTACTACATTTTTATAGCAATATTTTTTTCTACTCTTTCCTTCATGCTGCAATGTATTATATTTCTTCTTTTTTTTATGACAATAATAATTCTTTACTTCCCAAGGGTATTTTGAGGATAAATTCATTAATATGTATGAGGGGGTTCAAACTATGATGATAAGCACCACAAAGGCTGTGTGTATGTGTGTGTGTATATATCTCTACAGAAACACACATCTACACACATATATTTAAGTCAGTGTATTTATTGCTAACTGGTATATATAACTATGACATGAATATATAAATAATTTGCATTTCCTCTGCATTGTTTTCTCCCACTGCTTGATTAAGGAGATATGTCTGTTATTCTGTTGACTGTACTAAGTTCATTACTGTTATTAATAGGCTGCATTGCTGAAGGCTATGTCTATGCAGAAATGAAGGAACACTCCATACCGTGGCTCATTGTCTTGATTCCCAAGTATTTCCACTGGCACCAGGGCCAGAACTCATCACAGCTCTTCTCCAGCCTGCAAATAATCCACCCAGTTTCTGATTTGGGTCTGTTGTGCTTTTTCTTTTTTTAATTCCATATTCACAAAGATATGAGGTGCCAGTGCACTTCTAGGACTTGTTTCAGTACAGGAAGCATGGGACAGTTTAATAGACCAAGGGCTAGGGGCTTTGGAGCCCATAAATTTTTATATAGCCTATATGTTTCAGAAGAGTTTGGACCTTGTTTTCCTAAGCATTATACAAAAACAGAAGTCACAAGACATTCACAGTCTAAATGGAAGGCACAAATTGTGAAACATATCTGAAGTTATACTTTCTCCTTCATAGACCTGACTGTCCAGGTTTTTGACAGTAAAATTCTTTAGATATTAACTTTATATATTCACTGTATTTTAGCTACAACTTCCTACTGTTTAGACTTTCAGATATGGCCCAGGATATACTGGGCATCAAGGGCATGGTTTAGCCCTGTGTTTGAGATGAAATGTATGCCTGTGCTTGCAGAGGTCTCTACCTGACTGAAGTTCAGATGCCTGGGACACTGTTGATTTTCACATCTGCCAGAAGCCACCATGTGGCTGATACCATCCAGGTAAGATCTTGGCGTTCAGGCAGACCTGGACTTCACAACTTCTTGGTGTTCTAGAACTGACTTAAATACTGATTTCTATCCCAGAGCTGCAGAAATCTTGAGTAAGCTGAGCAGAGAAGCTCTTACTGATATCTAGGTCTTGTTGGGATTTACATGATAGAGATCCTCAGCTCACCATGGTTGCATCCAGGATTTCCCATAAATCCAATGTTGTGTGCTCAGTGCTCTCACTGGTTGTCAAACTGGCTTCAGATTTGCAATTCCTCAGACAGACAGAAGAACACTTTTGCAGCTGTCTACCCATTTCTGACATAGCTTTGTGGTTGTCCTTGCAGAAACAGAGCCTTAGGAGTCTGAATTACAGCCTAGTTAAATAAAACAAATTTATTCTTTATATCTGTACCTACACATCTCACCCTTGTTTCCGCCATGTAGCTTAGCGTATGTGTAAATTTAGAATTTTGACACTTGCTTAGAATTTTAATAGAGAATAATTGTAAATCTACACTTTGAACAAGGAACTATGCACATTTTAATCCTTGTATTATAGCACTATAATTTATGATAATGGTGGAAAAGAACAGTCTGTATGATAACATTACCAATAGTATTTTAATTACATGTCAGAAATATACTATTTGCTTTCAATCATCTGACAAGCAATGCACTCAGAAATGCTTTGCAAGGTACGACTCTCTTCTCCAATGAGCTTTTTTAAGTGTAGTTATAAACTGAGGGCTGTTTATCTACCAACTTCCTTTAAATATTACACATTATACATCTAATACATAAATTCAAGTCTTTACATTAGCTGTCAAGTGCAATGAAAACTTTGAGTGAGATTTTTATACTAAAAATTTGTATTGTCATAAAAAGTAGTCTATTTATAAATAATTCAAAGGGCCAGATGGACAGCATTGACTTTTGTGGCTCACCTGAGGATCCAGAGTCTAATCTAAGTGTCCACCCAAGCAAGAAGTGAGTCAGTTGACACATAAAACCTGGTGATGCTGTGCATCTCTTGAAGTTTTGCAGTGACCTTTATGAATGAACAAAGATCAGAGAAGCTGCTGGGAGAGCAGCTGTGCTTTCTAGAGAAAGATTTTCATGACAGTGTATATGAAATCATACTAAAGCTGAGGACCAGAGAATCTGTCCGGTGACAGCACAAAAATAGATTAATTTCCATTTCTGATCTTAATACTTTTTCAGTTGCTGACTCATTAGCAGTTGAGAATATCTCACTCTATTACATTCTTTGGGAGTGAACTAGATACCCGTATCTCTAGCTAGAGTCATGGCAGAAACACTACATTTAGAGAAGAAAGCCTGCTTTTGCATAGGCAGTATTTGTCTCCTGAAAAAAATCTGAAGCTTTGATGAGATCTTTTATTTGAGATCTCTTGAGACCATTATTTGTGCTTCTAGAAACTTTATGCAGCAAAATTGTTCTTAAGCTCTAACCTAGTCTTTTCACAGGCATCCTACTATGTGTCATTTAAAACAAGATGATTTTATTTTCAGAAAAAATGTACTAACCTGAGAAGGCAGCGAATTATAATTTATGGTAGTTCTAAAATAAAGGAACAGTATTTCATATGACTAAATTATCAAAGTGAAAAATTTTAGCAAATGTGACTGTAAGCAACTTAGTTACACGGTTAAACTTTTAGGGATTTTCCAAGTAGTGCCACCAAACAATGACCATCACTGTCATTGAACAACACACGGCTGAAGTAACCCTTGCCCCTGCAGTGACTATAGCACAGAAATCTGGAAAAGAGGAACGAGCAAATTAAACATTGGAAGAACGAACTGTTGTTCAGAACAAGTGTCCAGATCACTGAGCCTGGTCTCAAAGTCCAGCAGTCAACCATATCCCACATATCTTCAATTTACCAAACTGCAACTTAAAACTAGGTAGGGTTTTTGTAACTCTTTTGTCTATATGGGGGGTCCTGAAATGTAGGATCACATTTATTGTTTTCACATTTTGGGGTCAGCTAGAATTCACAGTTTTTCTTCTGTTCCTAATAATCCTTCATTCCATGGGGAAAAAAACCTTTGTTAACCTCCAAGTGCAAGATTTATATAAGCATTTTACTTTCTATTACTAAATGTCATCCCATTTTATTTCTCCCTTTCCAAAAGCATTCAATTCTTCCTGTATAATTTTGTAATCCGTTCTGCATGAACAATTCTTCCCAATTTTGTGCCACTACACATTTTAGCTATAAAAACTCCAGTTTCTGTGCCAAAGTCTAAATGAAAAGGGTAAATGATGTCCAATAGTTAGAGTCCTTGTACAATTTACTATGACGTCCTTCAGACACGCTCTGCTTTCAACACACTCAGTTGCCAACTCAACCTTAATTTCTTCCCTAATTCACAATTCTTGTACTAACAGTTCTTTTACTCATCTTCTCTATTTCAACAAGTAATTACCCAAGTGGTTTGTAAATATCTCAGAAGTTTAATTTTCTCATGATGGCGTAACTCCCTTCAATATTTATTGTCTGTTATTATTGAAATAATTAGATCAAAACTTGGACATTATAAGCAGATTCATACATCCCTAGTGGAAACTCTCTCACAATTATCCGTTAATGAGTTTTGATGCAAAATATTAAGGTTTCTATTACATTTGCTTAACGTATCCATGTATAATATATATGATCATCTTTACCCAGATTCATTATACATGTATTTCAATATAATATATATATATATTTCAAAACTAATTGACTTTTCAATACTTTCTGTTATCTTTTCTCATACCTTCTACCAGGACCACAAAACTTTCATTTGTTTTTCCAGCCTTACACAAATATCCCATTTGTTTCTCTGCTTTCACATGGTCCATTAGGTTGATTAGCCCCTTAGGTTTCTTAGCTATTTACTTGCCCTCTGCTCTCATCAATATCATCTTGCTCTTTATTGGCCTCTCCTAAGGGTTGAGGGAGGGTTAACAGAAGAGGACTATTGATACCCATCGCTTTGCAGTATACTCCATCTCTTTCTCTCTCGACATGGTGGACCTGACAGCTCCCAGAGCAGCAGAGCAACACATCTTGAGCTCTGCCTCCAGCTCCATGTCCTCCTCATGTCTCAGTGAGGGAGTCAGGGACATCTGACATTAAATGTCCAGGAAGAACAGGGACTCCCTTATTTTTCTCATATGGGGGGTATTTCTGCCTTAGATTATTCTCAGCATTATTTCTTTCTGTCCTGGTTTAAGTGACACAGGACTAACTTCTCTAATGCTTGGGAAAACTGCACTTTTAGAAGACTCTAGTGTCTGAATTCATGTAAATATTTACTTCATAGCCAGCTAGACCATGTGGGATTCAAGGTCTCAGTGTTTTTGAGGCCTTCCAGATGCATGTATGAGGAGGAGCGAGGCCTTGGCATTTGACCCAGGACTACTTCATACCATGAACATCACATTCAATATAAATTAAAAAGTTTGCTGTGTGGTTTCTCTCTCCCTTGATGATGGCAGTCTGAGAACTCTTTGCCCTAGTGCTGGACCCCTAAAACCATCTCTTCCTCCCAAAGCCATAGCACTCACAGTATTCCACATTTGTTGTCTGCTGCTGGGAGTGCAAAGCTTCTGCTGACATATACCAGTATCAGGATCAATACTGGTTCTTTGGTGTTACTGTTAATTATTTAGTCTTATCCTATTAAATCATTTGATATTTCAACCCTCGTGTTTCCTTGTTTTCCCTGATTCCCCTTCCTTGGTGGGGAGGGGTCATCAGGTGACAGAACAGTTGTCTAAATGACAATAAATTGTTATGCGTTTCTCAAACAATGACATTTTTGTTCATTATATTAATATTAACTTGATATTTTTGTTGTTTTAGGGTAAAAGGTTGTGGAACTGGTCTCACTCAAGCCAATACTTCCGTTCTAGGTCTGTGTTTATTTCTTTCGTTAGTGCTGTAGGGAAAAAAAGCAAGAAGGGGAAGTGGGCTTCACCTATTGCTCTCACAAGTGCACAAAGTGGACATTTCTGTTAAAAAAAAAAAGGTAAAAAACCATCAAGATTAAAGAACATCAAGTATTATTATGCAAAGAGTTAGTATTATTCAAAGTGTGAAATTCATCAAAATGACTCCTTTAATAACTGTGAATAATCTGACGTTTGTTCAAATTTGCACAGAAACTCCAAAACTTTGTGTGCTGGAAGACGTGATCTGCTTGTGGGTTTTTTGTTTTGTTTGTGTTAGGTTGATGGTTGGACTCAATGATCTGAAAGGTTCCTTCCAACCTAGATGATTCTGTGATTCTATGATTCTATGTATGTATCTTGTAGCTATGAAATGGAGAGGTAAAAATTATGTTCAAATACAATGGAAACACTTCAATTATCTAAACTGAGAATGGTACCATAGCAAATAAGGAAGTATATGGATAATAAAAACTTCAATAAAATAAACATGGTCAAACTGTGCAGTTTCTCTTCTAGGCTAACACAAAGTAAGACCGCTAAAGTTCTAAACTGTATTATATGTAAGAAAGGATCACCATGGTCCTACCACATAAGCCAAAGTCCTATTAAATTCACACAGATTCTGCAAGATATATGATCCAACACCAATGTGTGGCATAAATTTTTTTTACAATTTATTTTAATTAGCTAAATGAAAAGATACTAACATTTTTAACTATGTGTAAGAAAGCAAAGGACAATTATTATATATAAATTCCAATTAAATATAGCATACGGCAGAATCTAAGAAATTAATATGATGTAATAAATTAGGCAATATCAAAATTTATATCAGTGGTTAATTTCTGATTTCCACTTGATTCTTACAAAAAAGTAATTATTTCCATGCATTTTGAAATCCTGTTATTTTTATTCTCTGTTTTCTTTAAAGATACAATTTTGCTAATTCTTAGTGCAAACTGATGAAGATATATAGCATATGTCTTTTCTACTTCATGTTTTTTCTGCAGTACTTATGGATCAAGAAAAAAAGAACATGCAATACATATTTGGGCTAATAATCTGCACAGGAAAATTTCATTTTTTGTAGTTGTGACTGTGCATCTCCATGTGTCTGGCTGAGATGTATACACCTGCATGAATATTTCTGATATAGGAGGATGTTGTCAAGCATATTCAGAGTCCCTTGGGCTCTCAAATGATCAAAGGGTAACTGCTTCCTCATCTAAAATTTTTGGGACAGTACTATTACCCTCAAAGGCCAAGAAACTGCCAACGTGATGGAAGAAGAAAACATAAACCTTCAGAGGCACGATTTCAATGGGACACTTACATTTAGGTGAATATTCTTTTTGCAAATGAAATTTTTCAACTCTGTCTGAAAGATACTATTCTGCCTACATCATCTTCTAAACAGCTCCACACTGCTTATTGAATGTTCAGCATCTTTAGCTAATGTCTCAGTTCATGATGCAAAGATAGATTGTTTCACCTCTAGGCTTGAGGCATATCATCATGAGGGACCTTGCTGACTGAGTCACTGAAAGGTGGGGTGTTTCTTTTCCACTCTGAATCAAAATGAACCAAAAATACACACCCATTTTCAATTTTGTGGGAGGTTATTAATTGACTACAGTGAAAGTGCTAAAGAGCTTTGATTTAGACAAACATCATACAATGGGATATAAAAAAAGCTGCTATAGTATTCAATGAAGCCAGTGAAATCCTTATTAGCATCAGAGCTATTCTTAAATGGTTATGACATTCAGACTCTAACAGAAGCTCGTATTTTTACAAATGTTTATAGTTACTGCAAGTCTCCTTGTACAGATTTTAAAAATATTAACTGTTAATGTATATGTAATACCTTTCTAGCTTTTCTAAAATCTGAAAAATTAACTTATTTTCAGAATAAATATTAAGTAAATATGGTATTTATTTTGCTCCTTTTCTTTTTCAAATAACAAATAACATTAAAGAAAAGCATTTTTATATGACTATTATCAATTTAAAGCTGAAGAAATGCAAATATTTCAAGTAGTTTCAATGAGACTGAAACAGGAGTGCCTGATAGATGTGTACTATCAAGAAGGATTCCACAAAATTGAAAAAGAAATGTTTTCTGTGCTGTATATTCTTGGCCATGTGTTCTTGCATGAATAGGATTGCATTTGACACCTGATTAAGATTAGATGGAGGAAAGTCTGCAGACCCTGAAGAACCTGAACAGCTGACCTTACCCAAAAAGCTTGGACAACTGCTCTGGCAGAATAAGACAGAAGATGAGGAACTGAATAATGTTTCCCTTCATCACTTGCATCCCATCAGGATTTTTAGTTAAAGGTAATGGACCTCTACAACCTTTACATGATATTGTTCATCCCAAGTTATCAAGTAAGTTGCAGAAACTTCCCCTTTCCTGAAAAAGCTTCTAAATTACAAGAAGGGATGGCAAACTCTTCAAATGAGTTTCAGTTATTAGGAATTATGGAGTGGAAAAAATGAGCTTTCTGAAAGTATACTACTCATTAAAAAAGAAATTTAGTAAAAAGTAATTCAGAAAGACTGCTTTATTAGCCATTCTTGAGTTATTTGAGTTCAGAAAGCAGTCACTTTCACATGAGTTTCTCTGATTTTATTGTCACACCCCATGATCGCTACTTATTTTTGATAGCTCTAAAATATTTGGCTCTGTGTACCCAGGAAGAGGCTGTTCAGGCTGCCTTTCACCATTCTTCCCATGGTGATGTAAACTACAGGGGGACAGAATTATGTCTTTTATGTTTATGTGTTTTCATTAACATGGAACAGTGTCTGATATGTTGGGTACTGCCTGGGGAAGCAAGAGACATGGGTTTTGAAACTTTCTCAGGGAAAAGGAAGCAGGACTCCTCTGACCCAGAGAAGTGGTGGAATGGTCACCTGGAGATATTTAAAAGACAGGTAGACATAGTGCTTAGCAATATGTTCTAGTGATGGTTTTTGTCAGTTGTAAGTTGATGGTTGGACTAGATGATCCGAAAGGTCCCTTCCAACCGAGGTAGTTCTATGATTCTCTGATACAGGTGTTGGTGAAGTGCTCTGATCTTTTTGCTGGCCCTGGGAGAAGGGTAAGATCTTCGTCTCAATTCTAAAATAAAAGAACATTTAAGAAAACTTTCAAGCTTGCATATCTCAAATAGAAAGAATAACTCAAACTTTAGAGACAATTGGGATTGAAGACGCTGTAATACCTTTCCTCAGCACTTTTTGCTGGTTGTCTAGGGCAGTTCTCTTTTGCAGTTTGTTTTTTATAACATCCGCTTTGAAGCATCTGACCCCCCTATATATTGTGGAGGAGATACTTCTGAATCCTTATCCTGAAATGCCTCCAAGGACCTGATTATTGATCAGTTTGTTCAATATCACAAGTTGTGATAGGAGCAGAAAGCTCCTATCCCATGCTAGTACCCGAACCACTTTCCCTTTATCTGGTCTATATGTGGCAAAACTTTTATTTGCCCTAATCACAAAGAAAGTAATGAAAAATAACAAGGAGCATGAACTGACTTGCACATGCAGAAAGATCTGTGATTCTCCCTTGACTTCTGTGGGGTACAGAACACCGGCAAAGGAACGAAACTGTTAAGATATATTTCCTGGGATACACCTAGGAGTATCGTTGTGAATAGCCTTGCTTCAGTTTTTCCTCCTTATATTAGTTATGAATTACACAGGAGAGCACGAGCAAGAGAGCAGATCCATCAGCCTGCCTCATGCTCTCACTGTCAGTGCAGTAGCTCTGCAAAGTTGGCATGATTCATCAACACAGTTAGCACGTTCTTTCATCTCCCTACATCTCTCTTAAACATGCAGAAGGGAGGTGATAACCCCATCTTTTGTGCACAGCCAAATATTTAAATCTCATGTCTTATGAATATATCTTGTCTATATCTTCATCTCTCCATCACCTGATGCATAAATTTTGTTCCATCCAGTTGAGAAGGAGCCCAGCCTTCCTCTGCTGGTTTGTCCTGCATAACCTCATTCTCTCTTGAAGTGATTTTTACCCTCACATTGTGAAACAGAAACTAACCATAAAATCTTTCAGAACAGTACAATGAAACTCTCATTTACCACAAAGCTGTGACTACACATTTTTCCACAATAACGCACTGAGTTAGACCTGTATGGTGAGAGCTTTAGAGACTTGTACTAACCAAATGACCTTTCTTAATGGTGCTCATAAAACTCTTATTTTTTCAAATTATTGTAGAAGTAGAGGAGAAATCTAGAAAGTAACAGAAGGTGGAACTTTTTTTTAAGAAAAAAGTAGTTGTGACACAGATGACTGAGTTGGTGTTGACACGGATTTCTCACCTGAGAATCAGGCCTTATGACTTTAAAAGTATTAAACATGTCAAAGACAATTGGTGTATGTTGAAGAATGTTGCCTGATATTCTGCACACACCCTCTTCCTAAATCATCTGGACTATCTGCTCTTCAATTTCATTCCTCTAGTTTGCAAGGAATGCTTTTCTTATAGGTGATTTTGGAGAGCTGGAACTTTAAAACTGAATTGCAATACCTTTGTTTTTTCTCAGTGGCTATGGCTCTTGTTGCCTCCCTGTTTCAGTGCAGATACATAAAATCATTATTTTGGCTCTCAGGTACTACAGATGCTAGTAATAGTAGCTGTGTAAACAATTACAATAGAAGTTACATTTTTCCATGACTGTATTGCCACTGGAATCAAAAACATTAAATTCGCCTTGATTTCTGAATTAAATTTTGCTGCATAAAAAAATGCCTGCTTTTACATATACATTTCCAGGTGATAAAGTTATATAGAAAATCATGCATCATGACACGGTGTGATTACTAAAGCAGGCTTTAATATACCTGTTGATAATAATCCCCAGATCTCTCACGTAGCCAGGGGTAGTTAATTTCCCTTGTTTACTGTCTGCAGAAGCACAGCTTTGCTTCAGTCTTTGTCCTAATAGCAAATTAGGCATTTTGATTCGTAAGTTTGGAAGTCAGTGCCCTTTTCCAAAATGCCATGTGCACCACAACCCTGCATCTCAGCTGAAAGCTAATTTTACTGTCTGGATAAATAAAAGTAGACTCCATAGAGAAAGGTATTTCAGATGAGTACTTTAAAATCTGTGCATGACTCAAACAAAATTAGTTATAAACAAACAAATGCAATGATATACATGCAGATAAAACAAATGTGCCCATGCTCATGTGAAGAGAAAAAATATCGTAGAAGGCAGTGGCTCTGAAAGGATTAAGATCACGGCAAGCAACATGAAAAAGATCCTTCCATTTTTCTGTTGGTAGAAGTTGATATCATATGTAATTAATAAAGAGTAACAGACAAGTAATTTTATCTCTATTCTTGGGGAAACCGAGAGTGGGTACTCTGTACACTTCATACACTCCAATGTGTGTGAATTTTGTTTTTAAAAAAATTAAAAGCTGGGCTGAGGACACATTGCAAATATCGTTGAATGCATTATAGCTACCCCTGTCAAACTGTCCTGCCTAAAGCACGCCTTCACTTCCTTCTATCTTTGGCCTGGAGTATTTTCATCTTTGCAACTATTCTAAGCTAGGAATTTTAGCATAGAGATGATAGTTTGATTACAAGTATTACTTAATATTTTCATTGAAAGCTTTTTTTTCTGGCTTTGAGTATCTGATATCTGTTCTGAATCTCTCGGTCAGGAGCTTAAATCCTCGTCAGTGCAAGGAACATTGATTTATGAGTCCATGATAATCTATTGACAGTCTTCATTGGCCCAAAAGATAACGTTTAAAGTTTCTTGTAAACATTAATATAGAAGTGAATGTTCTTGGATTTGTGCTCAAAGATTTCATAAAATAGATGTTAGTCTTCCCTGTATTCAAAGAAGATACTTTATGAAAGAATGTTAGGGAGGATCTGCATCCATGAAAGTGTTTGAAAAAAGACACAGTATTTTTTGTTCTTTTGGGACAAGCTTCTTGTAGGTCTAGTAGCTTATAAAACAGATGGGAAAATGGGCAAGAAGTTTTGTTTTTATGAACTTTGTAAAGAAATCCATAGGAACAGACATACATGTATAAATAATAGTGGAGAAAGAAAGACAATATTTTAATTCAATTTTGATTTCATTTAAAAATGCAGGCCTCTCTGCATCCTGTCTACATATATTGCACATCCATCATTCCATATTCTCACTGAAAATATCATATTTCACTATTTTTAAAAAATTATTAATACTGTGCATAGGCTAGATGACAACAAGTGCCCATTGTGAAAAATAAAGCAACTAAGTATTAACTAGAACAGCATGGAGAAATCCCATGCATTTAGCTTTCTATAGCCCTGCAAATTGAGAACACATTTCAAAATTTGTTTAAGAAAAAAATTCCATGAATCAGAGAGAACTTTAGTGGCATGTGAAATATCAGTGTTTTGAAAAGAAACACTGACAGACTATAACATATAACGGGTCTATTGGGTGATTTTGTAATATAACTAATGTATAAATGCTGACTTTCCTGTTGTCATCAAAAATTCATTTCATTTCACATTTGCTGACGTTTAAAGTGCATATAAACAACAATTGATTTCTTTTGGGCTTTTAAACAACTTTAAATAAAAGTAGTGAAAATTGATTCTTTCTTGTTTCCTGGCATGTCAATTTAAATTCAGTTATTGAGCCAAATTCTTGGAAATGAACGGATACTTCAAAGAAAGTTAAATAAATAATTGCCTCTAGAAGTTCTAAGGCTTCTTAGAATAATAATTTTAAATGAATAGATAATAACACTATCTTCTGTAGTTTCAAACTCATTTAGCTTGTTATAGAATGTCTAAATTTAAATAGTCATCCTGTGTTTCTTCAAGTGTTTGCTTTTGTTTTTCAGAATATTTGATAAAACTCTGTACTACTTATATCTAAATTATGTTGCACCTAAGAAACAATATAATTTGTGTTGGGAAAAAATGGAAAAATATGTCTCTACTGACAGAAATAAGTTTAACTTGATAAGCTTTATAAATACAGTGTGCTATTATAGGACACTTTGTAACAGAAAACAGCTGAGTTAATCTATTAATTTACTGAGTTAATCTACTTAATCTATTTTTACTAATCTTTTAGAAAAGAGTTGTAAAAGGTTTTCAAATTCATTGAGCCAAACCTAAGAGCCTTAGAAATTTGCATTCAGCCATCAGGACAGCACACAAGAGAAGCCAAATTCTCTTGTTCAGTTACCCATTTATAGAGGGTATAGAATTTGTTTCAGGTTACTCTGGCTTTGAACCTATTTTCCTTCTAATCCAAGAACGGATTTATATTTATTTTCAATGGAAAGAAAATAAATCATCCCTTTCTGTATGATGCAAACAAAACTCAGTAGGACAATACACTTCTTTTTTGTCTATATGGGCTAACATTTTGCAAAATTTCCCTGTGTCCTCTGGATACTCTGAACTCTGTCAAACACATACTAAATGCAAAAACTAAGTATGTAAAAATTATTAAACTACTATATACAAAAGATGGAAGCAATACTTTAGACAGGTAAACAAGATGTAGTTGTAAAACATCTTTGCTCATTTCTGGGTGTTGCCCAAGCATAGATTTGTATTTACCAAATTAGAGTTACTGCATTTTTTTAACACAGTCCTCATAGCTAAATATCTAGAATTCCATTTTCAAGATGATTTTGTTATTTTCCTCCTTGATTTCAGTCCATTTTACTTGAAATCAAATTATTTGCAAAATTTGTGAAAAACAGTGATCTACATTTTCAACAGCCCAAAGCAGAGGTTTTTCATAACCTGGTTTATCTCATAAACAAATATTTCAATGTATTAAATAGCTAATGTGGTGGGTGGGTGTAAAGAAGACTGAGTCAATCGTATCAAGAACAAGAGGCAAAGGGCAAAAACTGAAATATAAGAAATTCTACTTAAACATAAGAAATGTATTTTGAGGGAGTTCAAATACTGAAGCAGATTGCTTGTAGAGCTTGGGAAGTCTCCATTCTTGGAGATGTTTAAACCCTGACTGGATATGGTCATGGACAATGTGCTCTATCTGAGCCTGTATTAGCAGGAGAGTTGGACTATACATCTGCAGATGATCTTCCTAACCTCAACAATTCTACAAGTCTAAGAATAATCGATTGACTCCTGTAAATAATTTGAGTTGTGCAACATTTTCAGTGAGGAAGATATCTATTCCTGATTTAAAGATTACAAGATCTCACTTCATCTTTGGAAAGTTCTTATTTAAATAGACTTGCTTTTGTTAATAAAAAATATACTTTATTCCCAACATACATTTGTGTAACTTTAAGTACTTGGTATCATAACTTTTTTCAAGATGTATGGAAGTTTGTTAACTATCACTATCATTACTTTCAATAGAGTTCTGATATCATTCTAGTTTTTATGAAAAGAGATGGTAGTGCTCTCATCTTTCAAAAAATTCTAGATGGTTGGTGATCCAGTCCCATCAAGTTGTCTCATGAAAGACGTAAATAACAACCTCTATCTTGGTACACACAAAATATGAACATTTACATTATAAGAATTCAATAGATAGAAGCTTCTCTATGTTTTTGTAGTATAACATATACGTACGCTGTCTTGGCTGAGAGGACAATTGAGTTACTTTGGTCTGTCAACCTTTTCAAAATCAGGCTTTTGAACTGGTGCAGTTGTTAGGTTTGGAACCAGGAGGCTAACTGGTGCCCTAATCTCCATTGGATTTTGAATTCTAAGAGTCAAAAGCCATCCCTTTAAAGGTAACATACTTTCTGTCTCAGTTCCACTCTGTCAGGCTCCTTGAAATGCTTTAGTTCCTAGAATGGTAAGAAATTAATCAGTAAAATGTAGGAAGTTATAGCTTTTCCAGACCTTATGTTCCCTATGCAAACCACAACTATTAATAAAAGGTTTGTATTTACTGTAAAATGGAGATTCAATAGATTATAACCTTGCATCCAAACAACTGACTGACTATATTTTGAATTTATTTCCTACACACAGATATTACACAATGTTTTTAAGAATGCTAACTCACTTTTTCTAATGATACATCTTTATTTTTCTTTTAAAGTGCATTATAAACTTAGAAATATATTTGTCCGGGTTCCATCATTATACAGAAATAAAATAAAAATTAAAGAATACTCTATGTAGATCAGCACTCAGTTTTAGCCTCCAGAGATCTATACTAACCAAACTATCTTTCTCAATGGTGCTTAGAAAACTCTTATTTTTCAAATTACTGTAGACATATTAATAAAGTAGTAGAGGAGTAATCTAGAAAGCAATACAAGTTGGGGCTTTTTCTTAATGAAAGGAAATATTTGAATTCCATTTTAAAAATCCAAAATGAGACAGAAAACCTTTTTGTAATGAGAATGAAAGGCTGCAAAATGGAAGTGGGGGGGAAAGAGGAAGCTGTATTTTCTACTGATGTAAATTCTTGTTACTATATTTCTGTTCAGAAAAGTTTCAGCTTGGTACAGCTTCAAATGAGCTACACTTATGTACACAACAGCTGAAAAACTGTCTCTGCTTACTACATTTTCTATGTATTTTTCTCCTTGGTCTCATGTGTCTTCTCATTAAATATTGTTGTCCTGCTTTGGCACTTAGTTGTGATAACATGAAAGCAATACAGACAAGAAATTCATTTGTTAAGGATGAAGGATTCTCCTAATTGGAAAGGAATAGTCCAAAGAACAATGTTTCATTGACAGGGCTTTAATACCTGACTGGCTTGATAAGGTGAAAAAGACTCAAAAAACATCTAAAAGCTGCCAAGCTGTAGGCTTCACAAAGGATATGGTTGAACTCAGCTGAGGTCTATAAGATACCATTTTTAATTTAAAAAAAAAATACCATTATCCTTTAGGCCATCAGATGCAATTGGCTGTAATCTACCTAAATGCTTACGTATTGTTATGCTATAATATGTATTTGCCAGAATGCATAGGCCTGCAGACCTTTCATTGTGCTCTTAAAATATGTTGTTACAGTTCTAGCCAAATGGAATAGGTCAAATAAAAGAAATAAACAAATATGTCTCCTTTTCTTTTTTGTCAATTACTTCTTGTTTTTTGACCCAAAACTGTCCAACAGTAGCTGGAACAGAGAAGATGTAAAGAGAGGAGATCAAAAGTTAGACTGTATATATATAGGGTATCCTTAAAACTGAAAGTGAATGTTGAGGTTTGACGTTTGCATGTGCTTGTGGTTGTGTGTGAAAGAAGAAAACCAAAAGTAAGAAAGTAGGAGAAATGAGGAAAAAAGTGCTAGTATACTTGGGGGAAACCCAGTAAGTATAAGCTACAGTTTCACATCAAAACAGTCAGCAGAAAAAACAGCTTAAAGTATTGCATCTTCTTTCCTACTGTGATTGTTTCTTTGAACTTCCCTACCACACTGCCCACTGTAGCTGTAATGGAGGAGAGGAAGGGAAGAAAAGAAGCATTAATTGATTCACAAATGTCTAATTTTTCATGCTTTATGAAATAAAAAATTTTTGTTTTTCCAAATGACTGAATTGAAATTAAGACTTCATATCTGAAACTGGCTCCTGTTGATTTTTTTGAACGTTTTTCAGTAAAATTAACTTCACACAGCCTGTTGCAGTGTGGGGAAGACCTGTGGAACTGAGATTTGGTAATATAGCCTTAATTTTCCACCGATATGAAATTGTCTGGTACTTTCAGCTTTTAAGTAGCTTTATATGTAAAAAAAAAAAGTTATTGGTGGATCAGCTATATTTTTTGATGTTTAGCTCTGTTTCTTTTCAAGCCTTCTTTCTTAACGAGAAATAGGTTATAACTTTAAAATGTTAAATAATTAAAAATGAAATTATTTTCAAAGTCTTTTATCCAATAGCCAACAAGTTAAGAATTCATATTATTCTAAGTATTTCTTTGTTTAAGGAATGGAAAGGAACAACAAAACTGAGCTAAAAGGTCTAAATACAAATTTTTAAGAATATTTCTTTTGATAACCAATGAAGCTTTCCAAAAACAAATCAAGAAAACTTAAGACCTAGATCTCCACACATATGTAAGTACCTGATTTTTAGATCAGCATTATTAGCCAATAAGAACATGTTTTAAAATACAGGAACTTGTTTGCAGATGTCTCTGGTACAGTGGAAAAATCTTCAGAACATTGGTGAAAATGAGAGTTGGGAGAGGAAAAAGATAAGTTATTAATTTCAGCAGTGGACAAGAGTATCCTATTCTATGACTAAAGAACAAGAATAATTAATTTAACCTATGCTGCTGATCAGGGTGAATGAATGGGCAAGAACGTGTTTTGTACTGGACATATGAGGTATGCAGGGTCAAGTAATACAACTACTGTACCTGGAAAGTCTTTCCATAAAAGTTGTAAAACATGACACTACAAGCTGACATTCATTTTTACAGCATAGCTGTTTACCAATGTGCTACAGTTTTGATGCATAATAAAATTCCTGATTTAATTCACTGGACTCATTCTGAAGACCTGTGACAGTGACAAAACGAACACTTGTTCATCAACACAAAATGCAGGCTACAGCTGCAGAAACCAACTCTTAATATATTTCAGGATTCAGAATTGATTGCTAGTGCTATGATTTATCCCAATGTTAATGGAAAAAGCCTTCTAGAGTGGACTGAAAGGACTTTTCCCCCATAAATCCAGACTTGGAACTTACCAAAGAATTTAATTTTATTTTTTTTCTCCAAAAATAATTTTCCTCTTGGCCCAATACTTCACTTGATTACACAATTTGATGCTTTTTTTTCCCAAAAATTTATAGTTGTAAACAGATTAGCTTTCTTTCAAAAATGAAAACTTATACTGCGCAATGATCTGAGAACCACAGTAATAAGAAGGAAGAAGGAGAAATTAGTGTTTTCATGGGTTAACCTCAATCACAAAGAGGTGGAGCTCCCAAAGTACCTACAGCCTGTGATGTCAGGGTGCATGGGGTGTCGGCATATAGGACTTCAAGGTATGGCTGTGGCATCTCCCAGCATTGCTGCAGCAGGGGCTGATTGTTCCTGGCTGGGATGAAACAGAGTCCTGGGCCATGGGCAGGGTATATGGAGAGCCCATAGGGACGCTGGGCAGTGCCCCAGGACCTTACATATGGTGGGAGATAAGTCCTTGCCGAGCGAAATTCAAAACACCTAAACTAAGCTACTGCTCTAAATCACCAGCCAGGAAACCAATGCCTCTCTATGCGCTGCACAAGAGCTTACAGCAGCTCATCCACAGTGTCTAAGGTTAACCAACTATAAAATATTCCAGTCTATAAAACAGTCCAATCTGACAAACAACATTAGAGACCCATGATACTCAAATGAGACTAAAAAGATTTCATTCTACTTCTAAATGACAGATATTTCAGTATAAAGCACAGGATCAGAGGAAAAAATATTTATCCCAGACTCACTTCTTGAGCCGCAGTTAAATTAAGTGCTGCTGGTGGCACAGCATCAGTCGCTTTATGGGACTCGGCTGTAGACATCTCCCCAGAGATGCTGGTGGGTGAGGCACTGGAGGACTGAGGCTTCCTAAAGCAGGTTTTTGGTGGCCTTAGGAAACACAGATGTCTGTTGCTTTGACCACATGGCATTTTGCTTTCTAGTAAGCACTTGACAACCAAAAGCAAGTGTTTCACAAGTGCAATGCCTTGTTCAGTCCTGGTTCACCCCGTCATCAGGGACTTCTCTGCCACTGTCCTCAGCTTGGAACTGGAATGCAGGTTTGTGCAGAGCCCTCTGGGCATGGAGATGGTTTCCAGCAGGGCCAGGTGGGATCCAGACGTCCATGCTGTAGAAGACTCTGAGGTTCAACATCAAAGGTTTAGTGGACGTTCTCTATTTGGTGTGATTGGGTTGATGTGGAAAGTTGGCTTGGGGCAGGCTTGAAAGTGACCCAGAGCCTCAAGACCTGGCTTTCTACTAGTCCTGCAAACCCTTAGTCTGACTCAGAGTCAGCTTCAGACTCTAGAGCTTATCTTGGCTCAAAAGTAATGAATTAAACTGTCTTTTCATGACCTTCAAGAATATAGAAATGTAATCCCTAGATTATGAATGTATGTAAGAAAATCTTTAAATTAAAAAAGGTCTCCTGGGTATCTTTGACTAAATAAGAAGCAAATAAGTAAATTGGTTTTTTTGGTTTATCTTTTTTTATTTTTAAACTAGGTTATATTTACCTATATGACCTTGAAACTGGAATCAGCAAAAGAGGCACACAGGTGTCCTCTTTTGGAATGGTATGCATTTGGGAGAGGAGGACAAGGCCAATGATCGGAAACCTGAGGGCTGCACATCAATTGTAAAACGTGGACATGCTGGATATTACCAGAATAAATTAGAGCCACATCTCTACGGTCAGCTCTGCAGAACATTCATGATTCCTTGGCACAATGTGCTGGTCTGGAGCCAGTTCACCCTAAGAGGAATTAATGCAAAGTGTGTGTGAACACTATCTTAGCTTGTGACCATATACATGAAGTGATTAAAAAATGACACTAGTATATTTTCCAAACTTGGGAACTTTTTTTCTTTTCAGTTGTTTGCTTTTATGCTTAGTGACAGATAATTCAGGAGCCTATCTTTGTAAAAATTTAACAGCAAACTAGTAAAATAGCATGTTTTTCCCTATCTTCAAAAGCTGAGGGACCACACAGCAGTGTTGCACATTTCTTCTGGGCTGAGTGTTGATTTGGAGTAGGTGGCTATGCAAATGTTAGAAAATATATGAGTGATTTGGGAAGGTAATAGTCTCTTGAATTGGTAGTCTGGGTACAGAAAAGAGTTACACTGTGTGCATAACAAGCAGGATAACATTAAGCTGTTTAAGGCAACACATGCACAAACTTATGAGTGAAAATTGCAATTGTTTGAAAAGAATGATTACACTGAAACCCAAAGAGAGAGATGCTGAACTGGTTAGTGCCAACATACAGGCTAATGCTGTTTTGATTTTTTTGTCTGCATATTCAAGGCATATCTGGTTTCCTAGAATTGGTCTGTCTGCACTGGTTGTTTGTTTTTTTTTTTACCTCTTGTTCAATAATAATATCAAAAGACATCTAAAGGGTTCCTTCCCTGGAACAGAGAAGGAAAGAAGGTTACTATTTTCACTTTCTGGGAAGAATAATGACGGCAGCTATAACAACGCTGTCTTAAATCACAGTATTCCCCCAGCAAAATGTAAAATAGTACCAGCTGTAAAGTTTATTAGCAAAATTTTCTGTGGTTTCTGTGGGACTACAGCATAAGGCTTGGAGGAATTAGCAGCACCTTAAAGCAGCACCTTGGTCAAGCACTTGTCATGCTTCTTTTAAAATGAAAAGTCTTTTTATCATTTTCTCCTTGTGCAAATGCAGGCTGCTTTCCTGGATTGAAGGAAACCTGTCTGCTCTGTTGGTTTACATTAGTACCAGCAGATTTTCATCCTGCTGGTTCTCTGTAAAGCTCAATGTCCTCCATTTTCATCTGAGCAAGTGATTTGACCCTAATGTGAGATTCCTGCTTTTTGCAGAAAAGGAACACCAGAACACCTGCTAATGAAAGGCCAGTGTTAGTAGCAGAGTTCAAGCAGATCCATAAGGTTTGTAAGCATTCAGTGAGGGCAAAGCATTAGAAAATGAACCAGCTGATGAACTTTTAGAGGTCTCCAATGCCTAATTATTTCAAATGATGTCCCTCTCACAGGCTAATACTGCAGGAAGTTAACCAAAGTTAATTAGCATGTACTTTGGCAGTCTGCTTGGTTTAATTATTTTGCTGCATTCTGTTAGGGCAGAGTACCCAGATAGCAATAATGATAAAAATGCCTTGTAAAAGTGCTTGTTTGGCTGAGGAGCTCCATACCATGAATGACTGCTTTTATACCATCATTACTGAGAGGTGTATTTTTTATATGTTATCCAAACAGATTCTGCTGCTAGAGAAACACTTAACTTCCATGGGAAACTACACAGTTAAATAACATTGGGTTATATGATCAGCAATCTTACTTGACTGGGCAGTTGAAAGAAACAGAAAAAAATCCCCACACAATGTTTTGTGTGTTGTAGTCTTTTAAACTAAAGGGAAGAAAATGGTGGAGTTTTAATGACACAGTATTCTATTTAGAGTTTCAGGAGATCAAATGGGCTGAGATCTTTCTCAGGTAGCATTTTTGCACTACTCACAAGTGCCACACTTTCAGGAGAAGAGAAAAGACTACATGTGGTATATTATGTATATACACCTTAGGGCGGGGGGCAGTTGTTAGAGAGGTATGATCAATGTAAATGCCAACTGCGGGGTGTTTTTTTATGATAGAAACTGAAATCCATCTTTTGGGTATGGCTTTTTCAGAATAAGAAGGATAAGGATAAGAATTCAGGCCAATTGGGATTTAGAAAAAAACACTTCTATTTTTCTTTCAGCTGTTAACAGCCCACAGAAATCGGTTTTCAATAGTTAGCAAGAAATTACATATGAGTATCAGTTTAGTAGGGAAAATCTTAAAATAAAGTAATTATTGTTCTTACCCATTTTCTTCTGGGTCACATTGTACAGATTGTATTGAGTTAAGTTCCTGATTATGTTTTTACTGAGGTAAATCAAAACCCTTGACATTTTAGACATGCATTCGTATGCAAGCATGTCGTATACCTGAAGACTCCTGAGGCAGGCTGTTTCTATGCTACATCTCTTCTCAGGGCAGGCAATGTACTCGTGGACCAATTATGGATGCTCACTATCACCAGCACATGTCTTTTTAGACCAAAAAGATGGCAAGGTTTTTTAAGAAGCCTAATCAGCTGTAAACCTTGCCTGGCTGGATAAACGCCGTCAAGCTTTGGGTCTAAGAGATTCAGTGTTGATAGTAAAGGGTCCTTACTTGGCCACTTTTGTTTTCCAGTGAGAAATGTAGAATTTTTTGTTTCAAAGATGTCTTGATCCTGTATGTGAGAATTTTCTCAGTCTCTCCTGACACCCAAACTGAAGTGACTTTTTTTTTTTTCTTGCTGATCCCCAAAATAAAATAAACAAGGATTGCTGGCAACGTGCCTGCACATGTGACACTTGTCACATGTGCAAGTGAGGGTAGAATGCCAAATAGTATTAAGATAAAGCTGTTCTGTGTTGTACAACCACAATAATGGCAGGAAGGAAGTTAAAACTTTTGCATTTATCATGTTATGACCTTCCAGAGATGAGAATCTTGCACGTTTAGAGGATGACAAAACCAAGGGGTGTGGGTCAAAGATAGAGAAGTTAGTGAAAAGATATTCATCATGGCATGGATCTGCCTTTGTGACACATACTGCCATGGTCTGCAGCCATGAAACCTAATACAGTTTTCATGTTCAAAGATCCTCAGGGGAAAGAAAGATGGCTCAGAGAAGTGGTCTTAGGACTGGCCTGTTGCATAGCACAATGCTGAGGCAGGACATTGCTTGAGTAAAGTTTGCAGCTGCAGGGAGAAGAGCTGTCAGCAGTAAAAGCACAAAAAAGCTAGCATACAACAGCAGATACAAATGCAAAGCTTGCTCCGTCCCCTGTTTGGTTCCTTGTGTTTGCTTAGCCTTGTGTCTCTTGTTGGTGTGTCTCCGAGTGAAGGGTTTACTCACCCCAGGGTGGGTTCACACAGGTTTTTACTTGAGACTTTTGTTCTTATTTTGGAAATGAACTAACAAGCACTAAGTAACCTGACCAGCTCTTCCTGGGAAGCAATGAGTACACATGTAGTCGTGAAAAGTGAAGAAAAACGCTGATGGTAAACCTGACCATTTCTATTATATTGTGAAACTTTATAATAACAAAGCAGGCAAGGCTATGTCTTTGAAGAGCAGGATTTCAAATCTAAAATCAGCACATTGATGAGATAAATATTTGTTTGGAATGTGTTTCTCATGCTCTAAGAAATGTCTTAATTCAAATATAAAATTATCCAAACTTTTTTTTTTCCATGTAAAAATATTCTTTCAAAGTCCTCTTTCAGTGAAAATACATCTCCTTTCTGCTCTACAGAGACCCTTGATGCTCCCCACCAACCCAACACATAGCTAAAATGACTTATTTTTGAAATATTTCCCATTACCTAGCCTGGAGATAGTTTTTTGTTTGAATGTTGGGCTTTTTTTTCTGAATTTCAGAAATGCACCGCTCAGCCCTTGTTCTCACTCACAATGCACCCATTTTTTGAGTTTGTACCTCAATAACCAGAATATGTTTTCCTTTTCTTCACATTCAGATCCCTTTTTTCCATTTAGCATCTACTTTAATCTTATTTTCCTTGTTCTCCATTAGCAAAACACATTAGGAAAACCTCTGGATACCTTTAGAGAACAGTATCAATTTACAAACTTCAAAGGGGAAAAAATGGTTTCCTTCTGAGAAAATAATCTCCTCTGAGATGTCAGGCTGTTTTGACACTGCGTTGAATGGCAACTTTGCTGTACTCTAACAATTACATTCTAAAAAAGCCTCACTCATTAAAACCTGATTTGTCCTAATTTTGATTTGGGACTGCCACACGTCTCTTATTCAGTCTTTGCAATGGAGCCATTGAAAGTCTACATAAATACCCTTGTAAGTGTAAGAACATGCTTGTAAATTTCCTTTGGGTCAAAAAGATTAATTTGTTCTATTAATTAGCATTCAGGCCACTGAGATTTAAATACAACTTGTAGAATGCTAAGGAAAATAGTCTACCAGGATCTAATATCTACTTTGTTCTACTTGATTAAACACAACACAAGTGCCACTGGACCTCTTGGAACTACATAATATACTTTTATACCCAGATGTCCCAGTTTCTTCTTCATTTGCATTTACTCAGACTTTTAAACTACAGTACTTGCCATCAAATCTCCCATGCAGAGAGAAAGTCTGAAAGAAATTAGGTCTCTTCAGCCCAGTGCTTTTTTTCTTTTTTTCTTTTTTTTTTTCTTTTTTTCTTTTTTTTTCTTTTTTTTTCCTCTTCCCCCCAGTCTCCCGTCCTTTATGGCCTAAACCTCAAATTAACTTCAGGAAAAACTGATAAACTGTAGTGTGGTTTTATTTGTATCAAATATTTTGTCATGTTTATTCACTCCAGGAGATAGCTTATCTTCTCTGTAATAATAAGAGACTTTACAGGGAATAAAGTATTACTGAGAGCAAGTGTCATATAATCTGGTTCTTAAAATATAGTTCTAAAATAGTTACTTTCAGAAAGCATATCTGATAGATGTGGAACAGTGCTAGGGTTTTGTATATTTATTTTTTTAAAAGAATAGTAGTTAGATTATTTTTTTCCAAGAAGATTGAAAGGGAAGACAAATCACATGTTTGAACTGAAAGACAATTAATATCAAACCACTGCCATTTTAAAATGAAACATTGGAATAATTGTTCAATTGAGTAAATTTACTTTTATCCCAGCATCAACCATCTCTGAAAAGAGCTGAGGTTGTAGAAATATCAAAAACATTATTCATGACTATTCTTCAAGACTGTAGGCCTTCATGTACGTAGCAGCCCAGAAATTCATATTAATTGTATATTAAATGTAGTTGTGGCAAGTCACCAACAAATGTTGGTGTTGCTAATAGGCAAGATGCAAAAAGGTAGTACTAATTGGCCAAATCACAAATAAGAATAAGCAGTGTATCCAATTTTCTCCATCATTCAAATGAGCTCCTCTGTGTTTGTTCAAAATGTACCTGGGAAGGCTGTATTATTCCATTAACAGGAGAAAGGTCAACAGGTACCTAGACATGAAAAAATATCATTATTATTAAACACATACACATGAAACCTTTTAGGAGGCATTCATAAAAGTATAATGCAAAAGTACAATGTATGATACCAATTAAATTGCTGTTATTGAAACCTCTTAGAAAAATCATTTATTTTTTTTTCAAAAATAAGAGGGATAAACTTGTTAAGAACACTGATGAGCTTTGCAAATAGAATATGAAATGTGACATGTGTTTTATGTTTCTTATGCATGATTTGAACTTTCAGCTACGATTTTGTATTTTCTGATGAAAGGCAAATATTATTCTCTGTATTACAAAATGGATAAAATCAATTGAAAATAGATTAAAGTTACAGTCATATAAGACCTGATCGATGCTGGAGATGAGAACATTCAAGTATTCCATTTGACCACATTAATGTCTGAAGAATGCGCATCCCATAGTCACACGCTTTTCTCCCTTGCCATGCTGTAAGAATTTCCTACTACTGAATATGTAGCATCAAAAGACTTTTTTTTGAAATTAATATCTCATTAAACATTAAATACATTAATTTAAACAATGAAGTTCCTGTTTAAAACACAATTCAAAACCCAAACATATATGTTTGTGTATAGAGAGGGACTTACGGAGTTTAGTCCATTTATAAATGTAGTGAAAGTCTGGAGAAACTTAAAAGTTGTGCAAAAAGCACTGTAACTTTTATGATTTAAGGGAAGTATGACCCTCCTATAAACTGGAAGTGTATTCTGTTTCTGTACCTCCTCAGACATAACAGCCAACACATTGCTTACCTTGGAGACAGAGAGACCCGTAATATGTCCCAGGTCTCTAAGGTTTTTTGATCAGAGTTGTGCGTGTCTGCAAATCCACAAGAAAATTATTTCTGTGTTCAGCCCAAGAAAAAAGAAAGTCAGAATAAGACAGAAAAGAAGTGCATGGGAAGCACTTCTTGAATGACTGCATTGCTTATAGTCTGTTCCTATGCTTCCTAATATGAGAAAGCCTTTCATTATTTTCCCTTTATTTCATCAAAAAAAAAGTAAGCATTTCACCTTCAGATTCCCCATCTTTCATTAAGCATATAATATAGTCATTCACTCATATTCTTTGCCTATTTTTCAGTTGCATGTGGCTTCTGCTTGTAAGATCAGGTAAATCCTTTTTTTTTTTCCTTTTTTTTTTTCCCCCCTCATGGTTCCAGCTGTTCTACCTACATAGTAGAAATCTGTGCCCTACTTTATTCAGGATCCTAAATCCAACATCCAACATCATCTCTTTTTAACAGCTTGTGAATGGATTCCAGGGAACACACAAAATAAGCCAATCATACAGAGTGAGCCCCTGGATAAATAACTGAAATAATAAGTCAGAAAGGACTGAGGGGTGAGAACATTCCTGGTGACAGTAAGGACCAGAAAATGACAAAGTAAGTGTGAAACTTTAGGAAAGTTTCTAAAAATATAATTATATAGATATTATATATATAAATATATATATAAATATAATATATATATTATATATGGAGAATGAAAAAAGACTGTATTTTTACAAATTTGAGAGACTTCGGAAGTTTTAGCATTAAGGGTGTATTTGTACATTTTCATGATCACATACATCAATCTGCTATATAGAAAATTTGTTCATTAAAAGTGCAATACTTTTTTTTTTGGTGTGCTATTCATAGTCCATTGTTTTGGAAAATGAAACTTAAAATATTATAGAAAAAAATTTTAATTAATTTAAATTAAAATTTAAAAATATTTAATTATATTTTTAAATGGTCAAATAAAACTGAAAGATGAGCACCTCATCTATTGGAAACTGAACTTGTCAACTAAGGATATAATCACTACTAAGTAATCTAAATTTCCCATGCTTTAGAACATCCAAAAAAATTCCCTTATTTAATTAACAGTTCATTCATGTCAGTCTCAGTAGGAAGTAGCGTAGAGAAAATTGTACTGTGTATATTATATGGTTTGGTTTTGAATTGTAAGTGAAAATGTCCTTGGAGATGTTCTCAAAGAGGTTTACTCTTAATCTTTTACTAGTTTCTAGAGCTGAAAGACAATCTGGACAAGATCTCAGTTCTTATAAATAGGTACAGCTCTATGCTTTTCAGCTTGCAATTCAATATTTGTGAAGATATGAGAGAGTAATATGTTGCCTTCCACAGATCAATGCTGAAAATATTATTTTTGTGATTGCATACGAAAATCATATTGTGTTCACTAAAAACCACCATCCTTTTTATCTTTGAGAGTCACAAACTTTGCACAAATGTATTTCTTAGATGCAAGCTCTTTTTTCAAGAAGAACAAGAAAGTAAATGCCTTTAAAGAACGTTCCAGCTGCATATATTTTGTGAATGTTCATTCCACCAATAGCAGCTTGATTAGTCTACTGATCTTTCCATTTCACTTGGTAAAGCTAGCAAAAATGTGGGAACATCTTTTATTGATGTATTACTATAGTCACTGCAGTGACAGCTTTAGTCATACTCTATGCTGAAAGAGTCATTAGCCAAATGGAAATCTGAGGCCAGAAAACATTTTTGATGTTCAACGAGATAGTTCAGTTACTTGAGAAACAGTGTGTATTTTATCATGAAAGTGTCAAATTCTTTCCCAGAATAATTTATTTTCAATCAAAACTTTAAAGCTATCTGCTTCCAAAAAAAAAAAAAAGAAAAAACCCTAAAAGGTTTTAGAAATTAAAGTAGTGCTACCCAAATCTTCTCATTGCTTCTCAATGTTGAAATGCATTATGGTAGTACACTCTTTCTGACCAGATCTCTACACTTGCAGGCAATGTCTGAGTACAAATCTACGTTGCTTGGACACCACTATATCCACTGAGTTCTAGTTCCACCTTCGTACATTGACTTTACACATATGCAAGAACAAACAATCAGACTGTAGGACTCTGTAGCCTGTGTAATGCCCAGTGAAATTACTTGGAAAGACTGTTATTCATTTAATGAGTTTTTTTAAATTTGGTTTCAATAGTGTTTCTTCACGTGTTAGTAAGAAGTATCACCAGATCATAAACTTCAGAGGAAGCATAATTTATAATCTATTCCACCTGCCACAATGTTGTTAAACTGCACAAGATTAAAACTAATCCAGAAAAGAAACAGACTCCCAATAGATAGTGCTGGTACAACAGCAATACTTCCTCTGAGCAGTATTGATGCTAAGTTAATTGTATTATTCTATTTTCTGAAAATCTGAAGAAGTCTTTTTACCCCAGTGACCCCTGCCAGTTCTGCATTTCTTTGCAAAATTGGATGTTTAAATAACATAGCTTTTAATACCAAAATCCTGCTTTCCTTCCATTCCAGCATTTCAGTACAACTTACCTTGAATGCCAATGCATAAAATGGATGAAAACAGATAGTATTTAAATAAATTTAAAAAAAAAAAAAATAAAAAATTAAAAAAACCACCGACAGCTATAAGAACTTTCATCAAAACAATTCTAAGAGACTCATCGACTTTTATATCCAAACACTAAACAGAAACACTTTCTGGTTACCATTCTTCTTTAAACTTTAATTACTCCCAAACCAATTTTTCCTTTTTCTTGCCCACGTCTGCCTGTCAATTTTAATACATTCACTAGAAATAGTGTGCACACTTTTTTTTACTCCAAAATTCCACATACGACTTGTACATTTATACTAAAGAATTTACGAACCATGATTCCAGCAATCTGACTACTAGAACTTGTTTTTTTGCATCAAGATTAATAAAAACCAGTACAGAAGAAGTCTTCCCTTCTCCTTCAACCCAAATATAGAGTTTAAAGTAAAAGCATGCATTGGTATTCCCATAGCAGTAATCCAAGAACACAGAAAATAGCATCTTTAAATCAGGTAAAATTACTCATGCTTTTCTTTCTCAAGTTCCTTGGTACATTGCGTTCCTCAAATCTATTTTCCTTACCTAGACATTTATCTTATATACCTGTCAATAGTAGTGTAAGATCATGTTGTGGTTATGAACTTTGCATCATTCTGCATTAGAAAGACAGCAAGTTAAGTGAAATCATTTCAGATGTTCATTAACCCAGATTTTAAAACCTCCAAGATTTCTGAGGTAAGAATGTGTTAATCCACTACAACACACAGACTGTGCATGGGAAATTTCTTATGAATTTTCAATACTGATGAAAAATTTCTTCCAACAGGGCCTTCTCTCTTGCTCAGAAAATTCCAGGAACTTCATTTCAGACAGGCTCTTGGGCTTTCCAGCTATTTGCTAGAGGCGTCAGAGTATGATCTGTATAAAACATTAACATTTATATTAGAGCTCCTTAGCAAAATAGATTAAACGCTAAAACATCAGCCAAAATAAGAAGCTTAGGGTCTTATCCAGTAGAAAACAGATGCTGGTCTACAAAAGCTTAGACCCCCACACTCCCAGGGCCCACTGCACTTTCAGACAGACTTATTGTTTTGACATTGATCACATAATACTGTACTACTAGAGACTGAAAACGATTTTTCCCTAAGCTATTCTTCCCCATTTCACTCATTAGATGTACAAATCAATTTATGCTTGTGAATGAGGTAAATAGCATGTCATAACAGATATATGTTGGATACCATGTATTTTTGCGCTGGCAAGACTTCAAATGGCTTTAATTGTGAGGCTTGCAAACACAGCTGAGGAAAATGAGAATGTGTCACCACTAAATTGGGAACCTGCTACTACCTGCAGACAGAAGACAGAAAGTCCTAAACCCACGTTACCCTGAGTCAGGCACCAACACATCAGGCTAGACACAAGCTTTCCTTTAAATGGCTTGTGAAGAACAGCAGCTTAATGACAGACTTACACACCTCTCTCCTTTCCGACCTCAGAATCGTTCTGAAGCACTCTGTGGAGGAGATGACACCACAGATGGCTACTCACCTCAAAGTGGTAGGATCTATCTGTTGCCATATGTAAGCAATGGTTCGTTCTTCTTCCAATACTGTACCTGGTACCTAAATTCTACATTTACACACTGGTCAATGTTTACAAAACTCTGTTTCTTAGGTTATTTTTTGCTGAACTATTTTCCACAAGATAAAAGCTTTCTAAGGTGAGAATTCCCATTTCATTACTGTCACTTCTGAAAATAATTGAGCGAAATAACTAAACAGACCTCCAGAATGTCGTATGTACTACTTTTGTGAAAAGATTTTAATCATCTCATGGGTAAAGGCAGTTTTTACAGGCTGCATTCACAAAACTTAATTAACAGCTATATATCTATGGTAGATTAAAAATTTGTTAATTCAGTGAAACTCTTACCAGTTGCTAATTCACTGGTTTATATTAGCCTGCAAAATTAGTAAACATTTGCTAGTTTGTCAGAAAAAATATTTTACAATGGAATGGTGTCATTGCTATGTGCAGCTATTTATTGGAAACATGGTTTGGAAAAAAAAAAATTGGTCTGCTATTAAAATAAATGTCAGGGTAAAATTTGGCAGGCATTTTCTTCATCCATTACTGAATTTCCTTTTAACATTCCTTATAACTGGCTTGCTTATTACACTACTTATATTTTATTAATAGTTAAAATGCTTTCATTTTCCACAACAACAAAAGAGGCACATATGAAGAGCCAGAACCACCCTCAAAGAAAGGTATGCAATCCTGCTCATTTCAGAAGTAGCTGCAAAAACAACTTAGCCAGATATAGTGAGCAAAATTCGACTTCCACATGGTAAATGAAAGAAGACTCCTAGAACCTTGGTAACAGGGTGGTAAATTGAACAAGTTTAAAAGAGAAACCCTGAGACCATCCAGACTACATGTTTAAATTCATTGTTCTGGAATCCTTTCAGCAAAGACAAACAAGAATTTTGATTCAGAACCACAGGAGGTTCAGTATAGGGCACAGTGGCACATTTAGTATCAAACAGAAGTTGGCTTACAGCACCAGTATTCACCCAAATCTACTTAGTGTTTTTATTTCATGTTAGATGTAGTATAAGGTTGAGGGTTCTTTATGTGACTAAAATCTCTGCCTGGCAGAAATTCAAAGTACAGAGATTTATGAAAATAAAAATTAATGAGAAAACGTTAATCAAAATATGGCAATCTCTAACAAAGGCTTGACCTAAATGAAGAAGCGAATGTTTGGGCCAATCATTTTTTTCTTAGCTTTGTAGCACATTCACAGTGTTACTACTTAATCAGTCATACCCTGACAAAGAGCATTTTGAAATCTCTAATGAGGAGAGAGATACAGGGGCTGTCAAATTAACATCCATCTATTTCTCAAAAAATTGTCTAAAGCAGCATCATAGCACCAAACCAGCTCAGTTTGCAAGTGTAGACAATTTATATTGAAGATAAAGATTGCACATTATATACTGAGCTCCGAAAGAACACGGCTACATTGGGTTGATTCATTTATCCCAGTCCTGTCCAGAAAAGAAAATTCCTGTGGCAACACCTGAATGCTGAGGTCCCATCCCACTGCCTACCCCCATCTGGGGAGCACTGTGTGCAATCACACAATGCTCCCCAGAGGTATGCCACACTCGTACTAATTACACAGCTAATTGCAGCCCTGCCTGAGCACTGGGAGAAGGCAGCTCCATTTGATTAGTTACAGGCTTTGTAGCACAAATCACGGAAATAATCTACCCACCTTGAAACGTTCTGATGGTGATACTATCTTTCAGGATGGATCTGGGTTTCTTAAGGAAAGATAAGGTCAGCGACTCGAGTGTAACTTAAAAAAAAAGGTGGTGGAAAAATAATAAAAACAGTACAATGCAAAGTAGTGACACCTCCCATGCTATCAGCATAGGATAAGGATGCTACCCCAAACCAACATCTGGTCTGTTCTTCCCACACTTTTTAAGAATTACTTACTAAGGGCACCAGGGATTTACTGTTAAGCCAGAAATTGCTGGAGCAGAAAGGAACCACTGTCATCCATGTTTCATTTTTCCCATGTCCACAGCACTTCTAATTATTATGGATGGAAATGACGTATGAGAGCATTTGTGACAGTCTTGCACATTTAAGGACCTTCCTACACAGAGGATACACTCCTGTGCTGTAGTGGTAGTATAAATCTGCTCTGGGGGAAATATTTCAGCATACTTTATGATAACATTGTCAAAATTTGCTAGATCATTGGGAAGTTCTTCAAGGCAGACTCCACCCATTTTTTGAAGTTAAAAAATGTATAGCACAAAAGCTTCAGTTTCCATTTTGTACTCAATAAAGTGATACATTTTGAAATGTATCAGGAGAAAAGAAAGGCTTTCAAAGTAATACAGCTACTCACTAAAAATTAATTCAAAATATAATTTTAATTAATGAAATCAAACAACGAAAAATTTTTATTAGTTTTTCTACTTTAATAAATTTGAACATTAGTTACATATATTTGAAGTATGTGTTTACGGATAATAATTCAGAAACCATTACCCTTTTTTTGCTATTAGCAATGCATGATTTCCTCAGTTCTTAAACAATTTCTAGGTAACCTTTCTCGGAAAGGGAAGAAGAGAATGTACTGGAGTGTGTTCAACAATTTTCTAAAAGCAAAATTTTTTTGGTAGCTCTTTAACTTGACCTAAGTGTAAACTTAAACAAGGCAAAGTATTCAAAATGAACTCCAGAAAAAACATACATGTCTTATCACAACTAAGTTCAGCAGAATAAAGATGGAGTGGCCCCAAACCACAGACTCTCTGGCACACTTAAGAAATATGAAGTTTTTCCAATAATCATGGAAAAAATAAGAGGAAAGGAACTTATGACTACTTAACCACAAGATGCTCTGGCTTTCTGCCGATTAGTACAGCTTCATTAAAGGACTTTTATGCTCAAAAGTCTGGTTTCATTAGGTTCTGACTCCAGCAAAAGAAAACAGCTACCCAGCTGGAAGGACCCCTTATACCTGCAAGAAGATTAACGCCTGTCATCTCTTACAAAAACAGTTAAGAAAAAGTGCTGTACAGATTACAGACAAGGGCCTGATCCTCTATAGGACCTTTTATGTCAATAAGGTTTTTGTGAGAGAAGAACTTTTCTGAAGTAGTGATTGAGAATAGGGCTTAGCTTTATACCTTTAAGGATGCAGCAAACATGTCTTTAGCCTGCTACACGACTTGGGGAAAATAAAAACAGAAAAGGGGGAGCGGAGGGGAGAAAGTAGCTCAAAAACTTTGTCTATAAAAGTTACCGCATTGAACAACAAGAGAAATATCTAAGGTTTTTAGGCGAGGGGTTGGATTTTTTAATTTGCTTCTCATCCTAAACTTGACCTTTTTCCCTATTCTTTCATATCGTGCTTTGCGAGACTCCTTAAAGAAGAAAAGTTTCTATTATCAGCAGCGGGAGCTGAGCTTAGGCAACGGATCACAGGATGTGATCTCTTATATTACAGTGTGTGAAATGAAGTTTTCAAGGGTGTTCCAAGTTGGCTGGATTCTGAAGTCAGTGGAAAGTTTGTCATTGACTTCAGCAGCAAATGCCTATACTGAAGCTGAATCACTATGAAAATACCACAGCACATTAATTACATAC
The DNA here is from genome assembly GCF_001431845.1 of Calidris pugnax. Lineage (NCBI taxonomy): Eukaryota > Metazoa > Chordata > Aves > Charadriiformes > Scolopacidae > Calidris > Calidris pugnax. Next base: position 2,328,925 of record NW_015091265.1, on the reverse strand, counting down.
AGTAAATGGAAAGCTTTTATTTTTTGGATTGGACATCTTTTTAGTGTGCACATGCAAATCAAACATTTGGATCCCTCAGGTGGTTCTCTTGGCAAAAATGTGATGGAAATAAATGCTGCTAATAGGAATATGATCAAGACATTTTTATATTTTCCGAAAAAAAAGAAAAAAAAGAAGAAAAATCTTTTCACTAGTGCTATTTAGAATGGCAAGAGGGACATAAACTGAAATTATCTGTAATGGAGGAACATACTGTGCTTTAGACACTAATAACAAAAGAAAATGAATTTCAAAACAACATCACCATCTCGTCTGGAGTCTTATTTGCAGAGTTTGAAATTCTTAACAAAGAAATACATAATTATGTCAGTACTGAATTCTTATTATATATCCACACTTTGAGCCTTCTTGATTTCTTGTGTCCTTATGCATATCAGCAGGGTGTTTTCCAAATCATATTTTCACAAAAACAGCACAAGAGAAAATCAAGCACATTACAGATCATTTACTTTAAATGCTAGCAAAAGTTGGTTTGGGGTGTAACATCCAGTACAAGATTTATCCAAAGCATATCAGTCCTCCTTTTAAAAAGTTAGGGTATCACAGTGTGTCATGTTGTGCCACAGCAAAAACTGTTACAAGGCAAATAACGCAAAGATCTTTATTTTCTTTAAGATTAACAATTAAGATTAATTTTCTTTAAGTAAGTTTCTTTAAAGAAACATACTAATATTTTGATTGTTGGGATAATATCTAAAAAAGATAGATAAAGCTTCATGTGCAAAGTTATGTAATTAGTTACAGCTGAAAGATTAAAATATTTTGTCTTGATTTCTTTTTCTAACAGCATACCTGAAATTGGTCATTTTCTTACCTATTCTTCAGAATTTTAATATCTTGGACAAGATTTTTAATATCCTGGAAAAGAGTATGAAACTTTAAAAATTTCATACCAGAAATGGCAAATAAATATATATTCTGGATATTTAACACAAGATTTCATCTGAATATACATTTCTCAATAGCTTAATATTACCAGAAGATTAAGACATAGTGGAAATAAAGATATCTTGCAATAGGTGGACCTATGGTCAAATTAGCACATTCTCCATTGACCAATACTATTATGCATTGCTCAATGAATAGTATGGACAGTATATGTAACTGTAATCACTTGGAAATTTTCCATGTCAAAACTTCTCAAGCTAATAATTTTCTTATGTCAAGACTTTGTCCAAAAGCAACCATAATTTCAAAGAATAATTTTAGGGAGAAAGTATACTTTGCCCAGAGTAGAAGTTCCTCAAGTTATCTGAACCCAAGAAACGCTCATTATCTGGGTTAAAACATAGAAAATCAGCAAGACGCTTGATTTAGGCAACAGAGATATATTTATTTGTGTAAAAACTTCCATGCCTGACCATTCTGAAAGACTATAGCTCTCACACATGAAGTGTGCAACCTATTAAATAATTTGTGGAAAAGAGCTGAATCACTTCCTTCAGTCTGTGCTTACAGAATTAGCAGCAGGAATCGGTGCTTAATTTGGAGCGAACAATGTGTCCACACCTTCTCCCACTGTTTGTACAGGCTTGTGCAGCAGAAAAAAATTTAGAGGCAGGCCCCAGCACACAGGCTTTGCGAGATTTTACCTGCGGTGCCCATGCTACAGGTCTGGGTGCAATAACATCACGGGACCTTCCTTACAGATGCTGCTCACAGCAGAAATGGGAGCAGTGAGCCTGTCCTATCTTACTTCCCATATTCTCCTGCTGAACCCCACCAGTATGAGACAGAGGAAGGCAAACAGTGAATGGGGGGAGGAAAGGGGGTGTTAAAAAAAATAAAATAATCAAAATCCTGGAACTGCAAAATATGGGAGGATGGAAGAACAAGTTAGAAGAAAGACAATTATTGCAGTGAGACTCATTGCTGGTTGCTCATGGGCTGGAAAGAAGAACTGGGGATAGCTGAGTAAAAAGGCTGGGAACAGACATGTAAAAGGAGATAGAGGCAGGTCACACGAAACAGAAGATGATGCAGAACAGATTGGGCCTGAATGGACATGACGTCCTGAGTATTACCGGTAAAATGAGATGTACAAAAACTACTTTTTGCTGACCTGAAACTCATCAGTGAATGCCCTACTTGTGAAATCTTCTGTCTCCTTTTAAATTACTGGAGGAAAAGTTATCATTCTGATATTTATATAAGTGAGCTGAGAACAGAAGGAGGATTTCTGAGGGTGGGATAATCATGCCTGAAGCACATTAGGAACTTAATTTTTAATTTCAGTCCAAGACATCATGCATTCATTTAAAATAAGCTCTTTCTCATGGAAGAATATCCAGCAAAAGAAAAAAATAAAATGTCAGAAGAAGTCCTAAAGCCAAATGGTTTTAATTCAGCAAAGACATCAAGAGAAAGAAATATTAATGCAAAACACTTCAAGTAAATGTGGTAGATGTTAAGTTTAGCAAATGTTTTTCTGACAATAAGTAAAATACCTGCAAAGTTCAGGTTTCATATTCTAAAGCAATCAACCAAACCTAAAATGTGAAATGTGCTGGAGTCATTAATTCCATCTCAGAAACAAAGAACAGAATCTCAAACCTGCAGATGAGTCCAGAGAAGGAATTTAAGGAGGATTTTCTAGATTTTATCTTCAAGGGTTTGATTGACTGATTAATTAGAAAAGCAGCAAGAATTCGGTAATGATACAATGGTCTATTTAAAAATCTTTCAGCATTCAGCTTTCCTTTCACTCCTGCCTCTAAGATGGTTGGCTTTGTGATGTGTGGTTTTTTTGTTTCATTTTTCCTATTGCCTTTGCTTTTGCTCCTTCAGATCCAAATTTTCGTAAACATATAAAATTAACAGCATGGGTTTTTGTTTTAGGATCCTGTCCAAAGATTTCAAAGGAAGATGTATTAAGTATCTATTGAGTCCTATCAGTTCAGAATGATTGATGCTTTTCTTTCAGAGAGTATATCGCAAAATTATAGTTAAGCAGAACATTTTGGGTCTGATTTTTTTTTTTTTTTTACATACTAATCATCTCTGGGGAACTCATAAACTCCCTTGATTCCCAGTGACAGCAGAGCTGGACCAGGGTTTGTTTTATAGATTATTGCAAAGGACTTGATCCCATCAAAGCCCCACAAAGCGAATAACAAAATGTCTCTGCCAATAATGGGCTTTGAGTAGTCCTTTTGCCTCAGATTACTAAAACAGATTCTAAAAAAAAAAACCTGTAGATTTTCCTTATAAAATGCTTTTGGCATGCATTACTGAGATGAATATCACAACAGTGAACATTTAGGGACTTTGCCAGCAAGGAGAATCGACTCTGTAACATAGATTCAGGCACTCTGGAAATGGATTCACAGGAATTAGCAAGGATCTACTTTGACTTATCAATAAGAAATGAAGAAAGGGTATATAAGAACAGCCTTGCTGTATCACATTGAATATGAAGAATGAAGGCAAGAAAGACCTATAAAAATAGCTCATCACAGCTAACTAAGTATCCTAAGTCTCTGATAGTAGCCTGTAAGTATTTCTTTAGAGGGTCAGGCATACAAAGAACGTGCCCAGCTTTTAGCAGGACAAAGCTTAGCGTTTTTCTTAGGCACAGATGATATTACGTCTTTGGTTTTAGATTGCTTTCAGTTAATTTTTCACCCATGTATTTGTTCATGTTTGTTCTGGTTGGAGATGTACTGCAGCAAGCTCCCTTCCTCTATTCCATCCTGGGGTCGCTTGGATCTGTTCCAGTTTGAAGAATGACATTCAAAAGCAAACAAAATGGGTGATGGTTAAAATTCTGTGCCCCGGGACTCACAGATAGGGTAATAACCTTATTCTCTGCCTTGAGTTGTAAAGTGACCTTGCCCGTCAGTCAAATGTCCTAAGAGTAAGAGCACTAACTTGGGTTACAGAAGCTTTGAGTCTATATGCATTTAATTTCAGCTATCATCACATATTTAGCAGCTAATAATCTGAAAACACCTGACAAATCAGCAGATCGGATCAGGATTTCCTTTACTGTAGATGGTGAGAAAAGGGGAACAATTCATCTCTTCTTTAATCTGAAAGCTCATCTAACCTAAAGTAGATTAGATGATTTAGAGGACTATGTTCTGCAAGTGACTATTTCTCTCCCTTGGATAAAAAAAGGAACGTTAGTATCTAACACTTGCAGGCTTATGAAGTTAAGGATGTGCAGGAAACAGTAAAGTGTGGGTCTATGTGGATCTATGTTTTTTCTAAATTATCTTATTTCTAAAAACATTGTAAAGCTGATAAAAATAACATGACCTATTGTTTTTTTTCTGTCAGTGACCCTACATTTTTTCATACGTTTTTGAATTTCTGGTTTGGTAAGCAGTTATTCCCATATGTGCATGCATACAGACACACACTCACATGCATGCATGCACGAACACACACACACACTGTGTGTAGAGTAGATAAAAATTATTTGTGGCAAAACCTAATGGTACCTAACCTTTTTTTTTTTTTTTTTTTTTAACAGCCATTAGTGTATTCTGAGGATAGAAGAAGAAAGAATTATTCCTCTTAGATAAAAATCATTCTGATTTAGTGGTTTCAATGTAGTAAGTTGCTAATTATTTATTATCTTTTCTGAACAAGGAGAGTAGAGTACATTTGCTTTAGGATAATTTTCAGCTCATTTTCTTCCCTAGAGAAACTTTTGTAGGGGGACACATGCTTGTAGGACAATAATCTCTGCTAAATTTTATTAATAAATTTATATCTTTCGTTTCCTATATAGATCAATTAAGATGTTAAATAATTACATTCAAGAACACTATCAACAATTATGCAAGTTAGAATAAAATGACCAGAGCTTCCTGACTCCCTAAGTCAAAGCCCAAGTCCATTTGAAGAGTTGCAGAGCTCTGCCCATCACTGGTTCGTTTACTTTTTTTCTCTTAAATCTCCTCTGCCATGTTTGATATCAGACCTGGTCCTGCTTATTTGTTCAGCTGTTTGGAACTTCCTGAGGCTCCTGGTACCAACCTTTTTTTTAATGAACAAATTATCCAAAGTATAATGCGACACAGCCTGTGTTCTGGAAGACAAGCAGTCAACATTTGATGATTGGGTTTTGCTTCCAAAATATATATATTATGTAGGCCATTTTAAGTTTTTCCCACCAGTGGAATGAGATACATTCACTTTTCTGAGACAACTCATAAATGTAAAAGGACCAATGTTTTTAATAACTCAAAATTTTTTCAGTAAAACAACTTTTCCAATCCTAAACCAAAGCCCACTGAAGGAGATCAGGATTGTTCAAATTTATCTCAAAGACAACAGTGAGGGGAATACATGGAAGAAATTTATGGTTCCTATGAAGATTACAGAAGAAAAAGTGTTGGAAATATTGATTTGCAATAATTAATAACGTAACTAACTGGAAAAAAAAGTCATTTACTTAGGTAAGGTTAATTTAATAGGGAATAAGAAGTTTGATCATGTTAACAGACTCTTTAACGTTATGAAGTATATTATACAGAAAATATTCTTGATTATTAAGTCAATAAAAATGTTAAGAGGAAAAATGTACACAGAATAGTGAAGAAATAAGCATGAAAGATTTTCCATCATAAAGATTCCTGACTGTGCATAAATGAGGATGAGTTTACCATGCACAGTGTAGGCAAATCTGTATTTCTGTGGCAGAACTGCTTGTGTTACTTAATTTAACTCATTTGGCACTAAATCCTCTATCCCTACAGTTTCAGCGTATACTGCAGCCACACCCAAAAGAAAAAAGCTATCTTAATTAGGGTTTGATTTTCTAGTGATTTTCTTTCTTCTTCTGTTTTTGTTTTTTTTTTTTTTTTTTTTTTTTTTTAACTGGCGTAAACACTTCCTTCCAGCGTTTTTCATTTATTAGACAAGCAGTGGCAATGCACTCCTCAGGATGATGACATATGGCCTGATCCATACAATAAGCCAGAAAGCCTTCAGTAGCATCATGGAAAGTGGAGCTGAAATATTGGATTACACTTTCTACATCACATGCTATACTGAATGAAGGAAATTTTTATTTAAAGCTATATCAACATATGTGTTAACACCTATGTTAACTGAGTACGTTTTTCTTATTCATCAGGAAACATGCCCTCCAGTATGGAATTCACTCATAAAAATAACACTCTTAGATAACATGCTATTTGGGCATTTATTTCACTAATAGTTTTCAGAACATCATTAATATCAGAGCTATTATAACGGAAGACTATTTTTGGTTTTCCTTAACCTCAGGATATTCTCAGAAAGTATTTATTTCCAAACGTTATGTACAAAGGAAAACAAACAAACAATGTATTTGAGAATTTCTTATCAGAGTCTTTCATTCAAATTAGATGCTGACCAAAAATTACCATTCATAAAAGTTGTTTATTTCATTTCACTTTTTAAATCCATGTCACAGTCTGTCATGATTTTTGAAATCACATCCAGAGCCCTGCCACTAAATGAAAAAACCTCCAAGTTTGAAACCTAATAAGTAGGCGCTAGTAGTATGTTCTGGGACTTTAAGTCTGCTGAAATAACATTTCATATGTTATTCCACTGCACATTCCAAAGGTAAAAAAAAAAAAAAAAGCTGAAGTAGGAATTTCCTGATGGCATAAGTTTCTTTCAGGCTACCTTCAAAGAAATGTGATAATATGCCTCACTAACTGAATTTGAGTTGATTTACAATTATGAAAAAATCAACTTGAATTAAAATTAACACAGGTGTTTACATTTACGATGGCTTAACTGTGTGTATGTTTAGGACCCTTTCAATGAGAGAAGGGAATAGATCTGTGCAAAATGAGGTTCATTCAACACAAGTTCAAATTTTGTTCTTCAAGTAATAGTCATTTGGTTTTAGCAAATTCAAGAATTTTCTTATATACGCGCCTAGAACTGACAGCTATTCCCCCAGAATCACTAGTGCAGCCTCACTTTCCCTTCCAAGGCTGAAATTTGACTAAGAAAAAAATGACAGACTATGCATTACAAAAGTAGATGACGTAGTTCCAAATCCACTTTGTAAATAACTTTCCTAAATAAAGCCAGATTTAAGAAAACACTGTGCCTGAGGTTGTTAATACCAAAATGCAGCATCTGTAGAAAAGGCCTAGTATACTTGTTTAAAACTGTCTGGCAACTTCCCCTGTAAGCAGTAGTTAACAACTGCTCCTTGTGGGTGTTTGTGTAATTTCAGTCTACAAGTATTTTCCACAATTGTCCCATCATAAGTTCAATAGCAATTTACAATTTCAGTTTGAATTATGCACTATATCTTATGGGCAAAGACATTTAAAACATTGATGGGCACAAAGACAATATTTTACTTAGGTTTACCTGGCTAGAAAGTGGCAGATCTGACTCAGTCATTTAATATTAAATGATCAATTAAGTATTTCATAATGACTTAAAAAAATAAATAAATTTAATAATCAAATTATAAAATCCTAACAAAAAAGAGTTATTTTCCTATGTCTGGAGAAAATGTTGTAAAACACAAATGAGCATGACTTCAGTCCTCCTGCTTTTCAAAAAGAATTAAGTCTAACTTAAACCCTTTGTTTCTGTCTTTTCCTTTCCTTGTCTTAGAAGTAAATTTCTTGGTAATCTGATTTTCCCATGAACCAGGGATAAGCAACCACCCTCCAACTGAGATGGTAATAAACGTTCTACAGACTACTTTTATGGTACAACATGGAAATTTCCAAGGAAATTTCACCTTCAGGAAAAGATTACAAAAAGGGAAGGGAAGGGAAGGGAAGGGAAGGGAAGGGAAGGGAAGGGAAGGGAAGGGAATTAGGAGGTAGGGAAGAAAAAGAAATCTGTGTGGGGTTAATCTCCAGAGGTCCCTTCCAACCCCATGTGTTTCTGTGATTCTGTGTGATTCTCTGAAATAGATAACCTTGTCTGTCTGCAGTTCCACAGGTAATCAGCAGCAGAAGGCCAACAATAAACACTTCTAACAGATCATTTTCCTAAGAGAAGATTGGAAATCATTCTCTATGTTCTTTCTACATATTCCACAACATCATTCTGTATGCTCTTTCTAACACACATTTCCAAAACTATTTTAAAGTCCCTTGGCAGGAGGTAGTTATAACTAAAGCATGATACTGGGATGAGTCCAGCTGGGATGGAGTTAATTCTCTTCACAGCAGCCTGTTCAGTGCTGGGGTTTGGATTTGTGATTAAAAAAAATGTGCTGATAGCACACCGGTGTTTTCACTCTCACTGAGCAGCACTTGCACAACATCCAGGTTTTCCCTGTTTGACGCTCTTCTCCTCTTGCAAGTAGGTTGGGGGTGGGCAAGAGGCTGGGAGGGTACACAGCCCAGACAGGTGACCTGAATTTTTCCAAAGGGGTACCCCGTCTGTATAATGCTGTACCCAGCAATAAAACTGAGGAAGAAGGGTTTGGATGGGGAGAGAGCTATTGCTCAGAGACTAGCTGGGCATCAGTCTACTTTTCGGAGGTGGTGAGTCTTTACATCACTTGTATGGGTTCTTGTTTGTTTTCTTTCCTTCTTCTGTTAAACTGCCTCTGTTGTAACCCATTAGTTCCCTTCCTTTTGCTCTTCCTACTTTCTCTCTCATCCCACTGCAAGGGGCCCTGAGTGAGCAGTTATGTGGCACTTAACTGCTGACTGGTGGCAACCCACCACACATTGGAAAGATTTCATCCGTTTCTTGGCTTAAGAAGCAAGGTGAACTACAGTGTCTCAGATTTTATATGGAATCAGGCCATGTAGCTAGCGTGAATCCTGTAACCTAGGTATTTAAGATATTTTTTTTTTCTTTGTATTTATCCACAATTATGAGCTGGAGAGTTTGGATCCAGTTTTTACTGTCAAAGGAAAGAGAGAGCATTTTGATAAAATTCTGCTTTAAATACAGCTCTTACTCTTCTTAGTGCATTTTAGCACACTATGAACTTACTCGGTTGGCTAATTAACATTTCCCATGGAAGGTAATTAAGGTCTACTGGTTACCCTCTATTTCTGCAAGCACAGGAGGCAGTAGAATGGAAGGGAAGAAAAATCCTAATACAATGCGTTCTCTGTTCTTCAAAGCCATTCAATGAATATTGGAGGGCTCTCAATTTCTGCAGTCATAAAGATGACAAGAAAGATATCTAACCCATACCAGATCTTCTGCTTCAAAAAAGCTCCCACACTATAGCTTTTACTACTTAATCCTGTCCCTTACTATGAAGACACCATTTGATCCCAAGATCATTATAAGGACACCAGTGTATCACTGGTTTGAACAAATGAATTCTTCTAAAGCATTCATGCCTTAATGAATGGTTGCTGCTTTATTAGCTTGAATATTGTGTGGTACAGCCTGCAGCAAGGCACCGTGTTAGTGCTGCTCTATTGCTTTGAGTTTGGGAGTGAGAGTCGTCTCTTTCTGGCTTACATATTTCCACAGTGGGGTGTACTGTGTAAAAAGCAATATGCTCTTGTTCTTGTCACAGTATTAAAATGCTTACTCCAACCAGAAGCTGGGACAGGTGTATCTAGAGAAGAGCATCCCTACATCAGAACTTTCTATGAGACTTGATGAGTCAAGATGCTAGGAAGCATCTACTGGAGGAGCTGCGTAGTAGTATATAAAAAAGCCTAGGACTCTGGCATATCACATGGCTAATTTCTAAAGAGTATTTGAAAAGGAAAAAGAGGGATGTGTTGTTGGTTTTTTTTTATAATTGAGAAGAACCTACTCCAATAATTTACTTGTAATTATCAAATTGTTATGATCCAAATAGAAACAAATAGCAAAATAATGCTGTAAGGGACTGCTGTATCTTCTCTCTGTTCAGTAAGTAATAGCAAACTAACTTATGGAACCTCTGTAAAACATTTAAACTAAGTAATAATAGTGTTTTGTGACTAAGATTCTTTTCTATTGTACCCTGCACCACTGAAAATACAGACATAAATCTTTCATAATATCTATCCAAGTGACTCAGTTAAGTAGCCTAAAGCTCCTGGAAGGGGAAAAACACCTTAAACAGTAAATAGATATAACATTGCTCCATAGAGACTACTGTAGCCTCAAAGAGCAAGAAGCATGAGTTGTTCAAAGTCCTCCTCCACATGGTAACAGGAGGAGAAAATACTCTGTTTAGCACCAGAAATGCTGATACATACAGTGCTACTTTCCCTAATCTCAGGAACAACTTCCAATTGCATTTTGAACTCCCAAATTAATAAGCAATTTTTTCATGTGTTTGAATAAGAGCAGTCTTTAATATATTTGATATTTCACTTCACAATATTAGGCATTTACTGCTAACCTGAAACAAAATTAATTAATAACAAGTGCTTTACATCCAAAGTGCTTCCTTCAATGAGCTTGATCCTCGAAGTTTTATTCAAAAGAGTAATTCCCTTTAAAGATAACTAAGCAATATTCCTAGGATTACAGCTAGAGATCAGGGTCTTTTCCTGTACATGAAAATACTGGCTGCTGTCTGTATTTTCTTGTACAGCAAAAGTAATGCCTCATTAGACTCTGACGTCAGTGAAGACATTTCTTTATCTAAACACACTGAATTTTTAGAGGCCTGGGAATTGTTTTCTAACCTGAGTGATAGAACTGTAGGTTTTAGAAAATATGTGTGATTCTCAATGAATTATTCAACGATAGGAAACAGCAGATAAGGTTTCCTACAGATAACTTTAAGAAAAGTTCTCTTTCTTTTTTTTTTTTTTTCCTTATCAATGGCTTCCAGGTTGCATTAATTAATTGCTATTAAAGCTTCCATAATCTTTTAATTTCTTCTACAGAACCAGTATTTTTCCTTTTATTGAGAGGACTTAGACTTTTGTCTTTATTCATCTGGGGATGTTTTCAGGAAAATGTAATGATGTTTTTTTTAAGACTTTTAGGGGGGATGTGGGGTTACATAGGCTGAATCTGCCATATGGTGTGAATAGCCTTATATTTTTTCCAGATACTTTGATTACACAGTATGCTTATAAAAAGTAATGACTATTTTTCTTTGCTTTTATGCCAAGTATAGGTCCAGTATAAGAAAATCGCAAGTAAAAGCTTTAAGTTTCCTTAAAGGAATCCATTTCTCTGTCATCCAGAGGAAACCTGCAAAATAAGACAAAATGGCATGATAAAACTAATGAAAATAAATGGTGTGAAACATATTTCTGTACTAAAAATCTTCACACCATATATTTCAGTGGTTTATATGGTCCATGGGAGCATGTGAAGTTAGAAGTTGCAACTAAGTGGGAAAAAAAAAGGGAAGGTGAAGGGGAAGAGGAAGGGAAAAGGAAAGGGTAAAGGGCAACTCCAAGCATAGAAACAGAGATTCAAGTGTCCTGTTCTTTTTGTACTAGAACATGGTGAATCTTTGCAAAAGCGTGTGTCTAAAAGATGAAGGGACAAGTTTGATGGCTCCTTCAGTATCTCTGACTGCACATAGCCAAACTCTGTCTTCAAATACTTGCACTTCAGGCTGTTAATTTTTAATGCATCAGCAGAAGCCCAAGTAGTTCTGCTTCAGCCCACAGAAGCAAAATAAGTTCTTTATCTGTGAAATAACTTTGGATTTAGTTTGGGATTTTTTTAAGGAAAAAAAAAAAAAAAGGTGAATAGGAAAAGCAGAAAAGGAGAATCCATAGATGGCATACATGTAGAAGATTACCAAATAATAATTACTCAATGCCTGAAAGAAAATCTACAGGTAGCAACTTGTCTGATCCACACTAATAAGGTGTTTCTATGTTCTTCTGTTACTTGACTTCGTGACCGGTGACAAAGTTTTATCACTGCAAGCCAGGGTAATTTGCCAGTTTAATGCAATGTATAAGATTTTACCTTTTGCTTGTCTACGTTCATGCTTTTTTCCCAGAAGCAACAAACCCCTTCAGAATAAACGAACCTAATGAAGAGCTATCAGCCCAAATCTACTGTACAAAATAAAATGGTGAATTGCCTGGAAGTACTGAAGCATATTTACCAGAAGTACTTTCCTCCCTTTCACAACAACTAAGAGGATCTAAGAAAAAGCCTCAGCATCATATTTTCAGGTAAACAGTCCAGACCTGACACAAAAACAATTTTAGTGCCAGCAGTGCCATCTATTTCATAGCTTAGTACAAAATTTTTGATCTTTATTGGTCTTTAGTCTTGGAAGAGAGCCATCCAACAAAAGCAAAACAAAATAAGTGCAAAGAAACTCATGTTTTAAGCCATTTAATAAATAACTGTTTTTAAAAGTAATAAAAAAATTTTAGATTTTATACTTTACACTGTATTATCAACAGTATTTAGTTAATGAAAAATTGTTACATTTTCTTCTGCCATATGTTCAACAAATAGCATAAAAGAACCTTAATTATTTGTTTATACATTTCTGAAATTGTGTTTAGCATGCTGTCTGCCTACTGTTTGACAAGACGTAACAAAGACCCTTAGAAATTGTTAACTGAAAATACATTAATCATACATATAAGACAGCTGGACAGAGAGAGTGATATTGATACTAATGCATGAATCTGTCAACTTTTTCTTCTGAAAAAAGAAAAGTCTCTCAAAGAACACAGCCAACTTTTCAGCAATAAACTTCCTTAGTATTTCAAAGTGTGTTCCTGACTAGTAGCATATATGTGTTAGCAATAGCAAAAGATTCATGAGTTTCATCCTAAATTCAACTTAACATGTTAAGTGTATTTCAAAGAAGCCACTAACTGAGGATTAATGTCACTTAATTTCTCATTAAATAGAAAGATAAGTACTTTTAATGTGACTTGCTAGATGATGCTTTCACTTCAGTTTTTGACAATACTTACAATGTTTTTCCTCTTTCTTCATTGCCCTGGTCCCCCTAATATTTTTGCATTAAATATCTATAAGAAAGTACCTCTGCATTTTAGTTAATGTAGCTTCTGAGAGTCTCCTGTGTATTGGTAACACTGCAAAGATCCTTGCCCAGTCAAGAATCAATATCACTCCATTTACAAAAAAGAATAGACACATGGAGGATGCACTTATTTTGTCCAGAGCAGGAAGATTTGAGAACGTGCTACAGCAGACTGGTATTTCTGACCTTTATTTTGTACTTGTGCACTTTACCTTAATGTGGACATTTCCATCACAACAACCTCCAGTGACTGTAGTGTGACAAGTGGCATGTGGAGGTGACTGCCTTGTCCCACCCCACGTAGTGAAGGGATACTGCTAGAAAGCCCTATGGGACAGGTCATATCTGATTGCACTGTCTGTACATCAGGAGAGCATATATTGGCCTCTGTGGTCAGTGGTAGCACGGCTTCAAGTGTTGCTTCTTTTCCCACCCACAGGGTAGCCCAGGTAGTTCATGGCTGCACCTCAACATGCATCCAAGCAGTGTAGACCAGCCCATTATGTGGCTGATGAACCACAAAACACCACACAGAAACTTATAACTGGTAATATTAGTCTCCAGTTTATTTCCTAAACATTGAATGAACTCATCCTCCTGGAATTACAGTTCTTTTCTTGTAAATCACCTGTATTAGAGACAGATTCTCATGATAAGCAGCTAGAGAGAAAAACTATGTACAGACTACGTTGAAATGCAACATTTCCAGACCTCCTGCGGGACCAGAAGATGATGCATGTATAGCTGGCAATAAACGCAGTATTAGCATGCTTTTCTCCCATCTATCCAGCCACAACAACTTGTCAGGTGCGAGGAAGGAGCAGTCTCTTTAAGTTGTGTCATGGAAGATGTGTCAGAGTGTTGATCAGGCAGAAGGACGAGACATAGGAATGAGGCATGGGCAGTCTGCTTTCAACGCAGTTTAAACACTTCCACTTTTGGGGACTGGTACAGTCAAAGCAAGTGAATCAGGTGCGAATTACCTCTAGAAAGCTATTACAGTATATTTCAAGTCTTCAAAAAAAAAAGAACTGAAGATAACTCATTTTTTTTAAGATAAAATATTTACCTGCATAATATATTACCTAAAATATGTGCACTTAAAGATAGTCAGTTATATTGATATCTGAAAGTGCTTTGTGGTCCTTGAAAGTAGGTTTGTAATCAAATTAGTAATGGAGGAAAATGGATGATGCTAGCCTGGAAACATAATAGGGAAAGACTGAGCCAAGAAGCTAAATTCCCAAGACCTTGCCTTCTGTAAAATGCCTCTGAAGGGGAATCTTGCCTTAAGATACAAACAAACAGACAAAAATAAATAAATAAATAAATAAAAACCCCAAAACTAACCAACCCCCCCAAAACACCCAACCAACAATTTGTTAAATGATAGAACTGCAAGAAGAGCTATCTGAAATTTTCCTTCCCGTTGGTTTTAATTCAGAGCTATGCTTGAGCACCTGCAAGACAATGCACAAGGCTCCTACAGACTGAAATCCCATTATCCTTCCTGCAACAGCTTCCAACACAGGGACCTGTGTACCTCAGCATTTCTGGTAATAAGGGAATCTGCTACGCTTCAGTATAACAACTCCCAGCACATAATATTAGATACATTGAAAGGGGAGACCTCAGATCATTTCCAGGCACTTCAGAGCTACTTATTTTCTTCTTATTCAAGATGACTTTTCACACATCTAAGAGCTAAAAGACAGCAATGTTGTTTTTTTTGAACAATTACATCCTCTTAGTAGTTTTTATGAGAACCATACAGTATAAACAATGTTTATAATGTTTCATGCTTCTGGGAGGAATGACCTGCATTTCTCACTTATGTTTTCACTCATGAGTAGAATAACCACAGCAAATGAGGAAAAATTAGGTCTTAATTCTGGTCCAGGAGATGCTGTTATGAATTCTCTCCATGCAAAAAACTGAGACAATCTAAAGATAATCAGTGGAGGTTTCTTATAGATAACCAACTCAATGTGCATTAAAAAAAAAAAAAAAAAAAAAAAAAGTAGAAAAAATTACAGTGAAGGTCAAGTAATTTTAAATAAAAAATTAAAAGGTATTTTAAGAATGGCTGCTGCATGTTTAAGAAACAAAAAAAAAAATCCCAAATTTTAAGTACATGAGGATAAAATGGCTATTATGTTAAGTTGTGCTTTTTCTTCTCTCTCTTCTTTATTTTTTTTTTAAATAAATTATCAGAAACTTACGGCTTTAGGCAGACAGTAGAAATTATTGCATCAGTAATTAGGCTCAGTTGAGTTGGAGGTGTTCCTGATTAAACATTGTTGGATTTTTGTAGATTGTTGTGGGAGGATCTCTTATTTCTAATTATTTTTGAGGACAAACAGAGTGTTTAAAAAGACAAATAATTCTTGTGTAGGGATTGGGAGTTGATGATATATTGGAATGCAGCAGAACTGTTTAACAAGTTATAGTTGTAGGAAGCATATATTTGATCTTGAAAACTTTATCTGCTGATCAGTGTATCACACAGTGCCCCTCCCTCTTCTGAACAATTCAGATTTTATTGAACAATTTCTCTTAATCTTGTTTTTCTGTAAATTTGGTTCCTGTCTATGATGGTTTCAAGGGAAAAAGGGAAGATATTGACCACACAAAATAAAGGATAATAAATATGCTCCTATGGACATTGTTTTCCAAGTGCTAATTGGGGATTTAGCTTTTAAAACAAATGGGACATCACATTTCATAATGTTATGCGGTTTTATGACAGATGCTGAAGAATGTATTTCCCTATTATTAATATATTGTATGTATGTCATAAGCATTTTCAACATTGTCTAGTGGAAATGAACTATGGTTTCCTACATAAAGTTTACTTGTATTGGTTTTTTATTTAATTGAGTGTTCTGAACACATTTTAATACCATGTGTTATGATCACTTGTGTGTAGATTGAGATGACAAGATAGAGGCATGCTAAGGGTGGCTATGGATCAAATCAATCAATCAATCAATCACTCAGTCAGACTATCAAAGAATAGCAGAGATAAAAGACAGGCAAATCACAGCTATTAGCAAAAATGCACTCTCTAATCAGGTTAGTCTTTCTTTATCTCACTGCAGGACCGTAGGAAAAAGTGATCTCCTGAGTTACTAAATTAGTGTATATTACTTAGGTAAAATCAGGTTTTTTGTCTTCCATTATTCCAGCCAACTTCCATGGTGTTGAATGAAAAATAATTGCCTGTGTTTAAATTCCAGTAAGGAATTCTGACATTTTATTACTCAATCCATCTCTCATTTTGAGGTTCGGTTTGCTTGATTATTTGTAATAACACATATCTCTTTCTTGCAATCAGCTGTGAAAGTATTTTTAATTTTTTCAGTACTGAGGAAAAAAAAGATTAAAGATGTTGTAAATATCCTTTCATTTAAAACAACAAAAAAACAACAAATCAAACACTTTAATTTTTTAATCGGTGTATGCTGACAAGACTGTCAAATATAGCAAAGATATCAAAGATGGGAGAAAACTGTTTTTTCAGACAGCAAACAAACACAATAATTGCTACTGTGTATGATATCATAGGCTTTGAAAGATATTTCTTCAAAACCTTACTCATGACTCTCCATATGACTCCAACTGACTAAATGGTATTGTTACGAGAATTCTTCTCTTGGTTTGTTTACTTGGACTGCTGCCATTAAATATTACAAAGCATTAGAAATGCATTGTAAATCACACTGCTCTTTCTACTGACATTTTTTGTGTAATAATGATTGATGTAAGTGAAATTCTTACGGAATGACAGCCTTGTGTTCTTAATTATGAAGTTTCAGATTTTGCGAATTAATCTGATTACTACAGTGAAAATGAGTTACAGAAACTGTTCCTTAGTTCATAAGAAAATAGTTCATATTCTGCCTTCCCTTTTTCTCTTTTAGAAAAGCACCCCTGAATCAGACAAAAGCATATAAAGAGGAGATATCACCTTAAAATAATGAGCTTAATGGGTAACTTTTTTAAGTGGATGGAAATGAGAGGTGATAAAACCAAAAAGCAAGCTGCAAACTGAATACAAAAAGCATTTAAAGTTCAGCCAGAATACTAACTATGGACTCTAGTAAATGCTGGTTATCTGTATTGTTACAATAGTATCTTTTATTTTTATTAGAGATGATATCACCAGCTTTGTGTTTTAGACTTTAAAATTGTTGGCTAAATGTACATTTCTTGCAAGTGATCAAAGTGTTAATGTTAACATTTCTTAATGGATAGCACCTCTTTTGTTATTGTAGATAAAGGCAGAGAGAAATGTTTATCTTGCCTGTTCTAAAAACAATAAATACATTTACAAAAAGCATTACATTTACATTTCCAAAGCATCTGTATTACAAAACAAAACAAAACAAAAAAGACCTCCTCTGTAAGCAACAGAACTAATTAAGCTTAGTTTTTGACATGTATTGTGGGGTCTTTTTGTTTGTTTGTTTGTTTTGTCAAAATCTACTACAATATCTGCATGACACTCCAACCACGGTAATCTGTGTCCTGCACTACAAAACCACACTGAAGTACCATCAGGTCACCTCCTTCTAATAATTTATTAATATTTCTCTACACCAGAATATTTCACTCTGTTTTAAAGGAGTTTATCTCCTCCCTTTAATTTTCTCAGTCTTTGATGATATTTCTAGTTACTTTCTGTGGTCCTCCAATTAAAAGGAACCTCTGATTCTTCTTCTGCTTCTCATTCCAGTATCTCCTTTTTTTTTTTTTTTTTCATGGACAAAGACCTCTCCACCCCTATACTCTGATTATTCTGCATCTTCTTGTCAGTGTGAGCAATCACTGTCTAAATTATGTGTGTGCATTTCTGCCCATGGAGAGACAAAAATATCTTTAGTGGGCAACTGATCTTCCTAGTCTTATGCGACGTGCATCCGTTTTTCAAACAGCTAGACTCTATTTTAAGTGGTTAAAAAGAAAAATCCCAGAGTTATTGTGGGAGGATGGTCTTCCAGTAGTTTCATGTTCAACAGGAAAAGGGGCTAAGAAATATGTGTCAAAGGAATACATGTGGTCTTGCTCAAAAAACTAAACCAAAACAAACACACAAAACCCCACAAACATCCAAAACCAAAGGACAGAGGAATTTTGGAGGAACTAACCTAGATTAAAAGATTTTAAAAGTACAGCTTTGAGTAGCAGGGAAAACTTCTGGGTAAGACTTGCAGCCATTGAGCTTCAGATTTTCTAAAATTTAATAAATAAATTCTGTGTTTGCAAACCAAGCTGAATATACTAAATCACATTGATTTCTGTTTGGTTTTTTTTCAAGACTTGAAAGGAATTTTTTATTCGTATGATTGTTGCTTCTAAATAATGTGAACTAGGTAGATGCAGCAAATTTCTCTCGTGCAGTTGACAATGTGGCAGTTCAGTTTTGGGACACTACAGTGGATCAAGTACAGGTGTAATTTTTATTATTTCTGATGAGTAGCTGGCTCATTACACCTAAGTGTAAAGGGCGTATTTTTCAACCTTGTAACAAAAGAACAGCATCTTCAGAAACAAATGATCAGGATGAAAAAAACCCAAACATCTCTAAAGGATTGGTAGGTTGGGCCACTCCTTTGATCTCCAGGGACGTTAGTTGCTGGAAGCAGAATGAAATGTGAATCAACAAATAACATTTGGCATTGAAGTACAACTCTTCTCTGTCTGTGTAATAGAATGTGACTTTTCTTCAGGCTCGAAGGTCATAATTTTATTTGTATTTCAGATACAATATTCTTGTATTAATCTGAGGACTCTAAAAGTGAATTTAAACCCTGCTGTCCTGGGTTGAGAGACACAGGACTAACTTTTCTTCTAATGCTGGGGAAAATTGCACTTCTAGAAGACTCTAGTGTCTGAATTTGTAAAAATATTTACTTTATAGCCAGCCAGGCTCTGTGGGATTCAAGGTCTTAGTGTTTTTGAGCCTTGCCAGGTGCAGGGACAAGGAGGAGCAAGGCCTGGGCATTTGACCCAGGCTGGCCAACAGGATTATTTCATGCCATGAACGTCACATTCAATATAAATTAGAAAAATTTGCTGCGTAGGGGGCTCTCCCTTGATGGCAGCGGGTCCAGACAACTCCTTGCCCTGGTGCCGGACCCCTGAGGCCTTCCCTTCCTCCTGAAGCCATTGCGCTGGCAGTGTCCGCCATTTGCTGTCCCTGCTGGGAGTGCACGGCTTCTGCTGATACAACTGGCTGAGTATAATTCCTGTATCTTATATCAGTATCGGGATTAATACTGGTTCTTTAGTATTATTGTTAACTATTTAGTTTTAGTCTATTAAATCTATTTAAATTTCAACCCTTGTGTTTTCCTTGTGTTCCCCGATTCCCCTTTCCGGGTGGGGAGGGGTCATCAGGTGATAGAATAATTGTCTAAACGACAATAGATTGTTATGGGTTTTCTCAAACCATAACACCTGCTTAGGTTGAAGAAGTTGCTCTGGCCCTGTAAAAAGTCTGTGTGCAAATGGGTGATTCTTACCTGCATGCTTGTATATGGTTGAAAAACTGGATTTTAATCATCAACTTGTCAAAGGTTAATGATCAAAATGTTTTAAATTTTTTTGTAAAGTGTATTTTTGGCTATTCTTATCAGCGTCTGCCCTTTTTTTCTCTCCTCTCCCCATCATGAAAATTGGGATTTTGACATTTAATAGTCTTCTTCTCTATAGCTATTTGATTACCAAAGCTACAAAAACTTACTGTTGAATAGATGTTAGATACCATTACATCTCTGGTAAATGAATATACAAGATTTGTAAGAGCCCCCCTAACTTGCAAGACACTAAAATATTTGGCTGCTTATATTAAAAAATAACTCAACAAATAATATGCTTCCATACTACATCCATCCATCTAATTTTATAATTGAATTTTATAGCAGTAATTAATCTTTCGTATTTAACTGACTGGAACCAAAGGACTCGGAAAAAAAACACCTTTCTGAAATTTCTAATTTGGGAGTAAAACATTTTAAAATAAATACATACAGAAGCATCCTTTATCATACATTTTGCTTTTATGTTCTCGTGTAAGGAAATCTCAGGCAGGCAACTTTTCCAGACTGAGAAAAATGGAGCATGGAAATTGCCCTTTAAAGTGTTCTGACTCAAGAGACAAAACTCCCAATTACAAACATTAAACAAAGTTTACCACCACTCAGGTAGCACTTCAGGCTATCTAAAAGGAATAAGCTGAGGGACATATATAAAAACCTTGGAAGAAACAAACCATTTATGTAAAATATATATATAATTTTATTAAGATTTACCTATAATATTAAAAACACAATCATAATGCATTCTAAATTCTGTTGAATAATATGGTCAAGGTACCCATCCAGTGATGAGACAAATATTTTTTGTTCTACTTACTTATGCTTAAATATATTTTTGCTTTCTGAGTTTCCCTTAATTTTCATCAGAGGAATTTTTAAAATGAATTATTATTATTATTACTATTATTACTACTACTATTGTTGTTGTTGTTGTTATTATTATACCATAGAATCCTGAATCATAGGATCATAGAATGGTTAGAGTTGGAAGGGACCTGAAGATCATCAAACCCCCCTGCTCTGGGCAGGGACACCTCCCACCAGACCAGGTTGCTCAAAACCCCATCCAGCCTGGCCTTGAACACCTCCAGGAGTGGGGCATCTACAACTGCTATTGCTAACACTATTGTTATTGCTATTGCTGTTACTATTATTCTTACTAAAATTGGGTAAAACAGCACTGCAGCAACCTCCTGCTCCAGGGAGAGATGTCCTGACTTTGAACTCAAAAGGAACAACATCGCTGGCACTCTGGGACACGCAAGATCCTTAAGAGGTTCCTGTGAGGATAAAGATGTCAGTCTGAGGGCTGAAGGAGCTTTCAACTCAGACAATCCGAGTCATCTTTGAATGATTTCTTTCCCAATACCCATGTCCAATACAATTAATACCACAAATAGGAAAGGAATCACATGGATAGATCTTATTTTGCCGCAAAGCATTTTGTTTCTTTGCTTATTTCTTTTGCACATCCACTTTTTTCCTTCCTGTGTTTTGTGTTTTTGACTGTAATCTTAAACTGGGAATCCTCCAGGGAAGAGGCTGCTGCCGCTGCACCTTGGCACCGTCTCTAATGTAGTGCAGCCTCAAACCCCAGCCTCGACAACAGCTGTCGGGAAAATATGTTTTCACTGTCAACAGAGATAAAATCAAATGAGACAAAATGAAGATTTCTCAAAATTATCATGAGAACCAGAGTACACATTGGAAAAGTGGAGTCCCTGAGGGGAAGGAAATAGTCAAGATATTTAATTGATACACCAGAAAGCCAGATGAAGCAGCTGTATTGCCTGAGTCAGAGCATGGGTAGAAATCTCAGCATCTTGTGTCAAGCAAGTTTTCTGGCTGCTGTACCACTGACAATCTGAAAAGAAAAGAGGACCTTGTGTCTTCTTTAGATGAGTATGCCCTTTTCCATCTTGCACAAAAAAGTTTTCAGAAATTCAACTGAAACAACCACATCTCCTTTCCTCAACCTTTTTTTGTTTTATTTTTTTTGGTGATGAATATAAATTTCTAGCACACATCTCTAGGTCTTGTCCCAAGAAAAACAAAACAAAGCAAACAAACAAATAAACAAAAGCTAAAAAAAAAAGAAAAATAAAAGAATCACACACCCCCTCTCCTTCCATAAAACCAAGAGCACTTAAAAATAATTTAGTATTACAAAATGGTCAAATATTGAGACAGTCTGGCTCTGTCAGTTGACTGCAATGATAAAAAAGTATTCTTAAAATCTCTCACATTGTCAAATTCCAACCTGAATGATTTACAAAGTGTTGTGATAGGCTGCCAGCTCAACAGAAGATGAAAGAAAAAGTTTTCATTAGTTGTCTTCTTGTTTCAAAGAAAACCAATAGTTGAAATGTAATGTTGATTTGAAATGCATTCCACCATGAGAGGCCAGGTGTCAAAAGTCTCCTGGCTCTAATAATATTCTCTTATTTTGAAATCACAAGATCTTTGGCTCAGTTTGCTGTTAAGTCTCTGAAATGCAGATGGCACAACTCCATTAAATACTTTATTGTGATTTAATGGTTTCTCCCCTGGGTTCTGAAATTCAGTGTGAATGAGCTGTTAAAGCTAATTGTGCAATGTAAGTGCTGAAAGTAAGACCAAAGAATTTTTAAAATTATGCTCCAAATCTCTTTTTCTCTCTCAGAATAAAAAATTGACAACAATAACAACAACAAAAGAAATAAGAATAAGCTCTTCTTATTTATTGTAATGATCTGCACTAGCCCATTTAGAGAAAAGCAACCTCACACACTGTGGAGCAGTTTATAATTTAAATGGTTAAAGCATATTCTTGCTAAGAAATCTCTTGTAGGTATCTGAAGTAAACTATTTCACCAAGTTCATTTGTGGTGTTGTCCTTGGAATTCTAATATAAATAACAGTAGGATGCAGACCTTGGTGTAACACATTTAACTTTGCTAAATTACAACTCAAGCATTTATGTAGCACTGAACCCCCCCAAAAAAATAAAAATCCAAAACAACACCTTGGTCTTTTCCAACACCTTGGAAACTTTAAGATAAGAACTTCAGATTTGCCACTAAAAAAGCCATATTTTGAACTCTATCAGCTTTCTTCTCCCACAGCCCTTGCATATTTTGTAGAAATTCAGCTTCAGCCTGATTTGATCAAGTGGTAGCAACACCAGGGAACACAGATTTCAAAGCCTGCAACATATATTGCATGAGAATGAATCCTTCCAGCTTCTACAAACCTGGCTCACTGGGTTGCACTTGACAGATGTTCCTGCAATAATTCAGGGTGCTAACAGGTCCCAATATTGGGGCGTAAAAGGCAAGGCAAACTTTGCTAGAGATTTCAAAGAATTGTTGCCCCCTTTAGACAACCCTTTAGAACTGAAGATGTGTTTGATAGTGACTTAATGCTCCCATTAACAATCATGATTTAGCTTTGCTGTAAGAGGGAGTACGAACAAGCAAGGCAGAACAATCTTTAGTAGTGCAAGGCAGCCAGTGTGCAAGTGGAGAAATTAGGAATCATGCACCCATGGAGTGACAGATGAACTCTAAAAGGAGAGGGGTGTGTTTTAACTTTTGGGTTTTGTAAAGAACTGAGGTCTATTCAATCAGACAGCCTCTTTCTGCTGACTGGTTTCCTTTAAATACACAGATTTGCAGAAGTGGGATGCAGGCCACGGAGGGCACAGAAGCATAACATCTGAGATGCTGCTCAGACTCCTCCCCACTATGGAGTGCAAAAGCATTTTATAAATGGCTCTAGGTGGCAAAGCATGGGATCATGGACTCTCTGGGTGCTCATCGCCATCTCAAGAGCTCCATAGTCCTCTGGCAGAGGGACTCGTGGTCACCTGAGAACAGCAACCTCACAGCATCACCGCCTGCAGGCACAGGGTCTTGAGCAGAAACAAACTTGTACCCGTATCAGAAGACCCACTGTGTGCAGCTTGCTGCAAATGATGCTTTAAAGTGGTGCATCTTTGCCTTGTTACCTTAACATCAGCAACTCTGAGCAGTGACATTAACGTTTAACTCAGGCCTTCCTACGTAGAAAGTAGAGGAACCATGCAGTGTTGGTGAAGACATGTAGAGGCAGTGAAGAGACACACGTGCATTAGTACTCAGCCTCTACGCAGCTCTTACTGCTGCCAAAAGAA
Source organism: Calidris pugnax (assembly GCF_001431845.1). NCBI lineage: Eukaryota > Metazoa > Chordata > Aves > Charadriiformes > Scolopacidae > Calidris > Calidris pugnax. Next base: position 2,305,230 of record NW_015091265.1, on the reverse strand, counting down.
CTGATGCTCACCACTCCCATAAATCTAAATTGCAAACTTTTTTCCTTTCACAAGTGGGCAGGGAATAATTTCAGCTGAAATTAATTAGCATCTTGTTCCCCAGCTTCAGTGGTGTGCAGAAGGATATGTAGAATTAAATGCAGCAATATCTCCTTTTGGGGGTTTCTCTCACACCTCAGTCTGTGCACCCCTCTCCTCTTTTATGTTCTTGTGCACATTACAGATTCATATTATGAGTGGCAAAGGATTAATTTAAAAAAATACTGAGACATTTAGCCATTGCACAGGATTCTTAAATATCTGTCGTTTGTAGGCAGAAATGATTGCTTTCAAGATAAAAGAATGTGAATCAAAATAAATTATGGGACTGATTTTGTTGCCTTCTTTCTGTAAATATTAAAAAAAATTAAAAATAAAAAAAAATCATGCCACAGATGAGGGAAAGAAAACATTGTGGTTTTTTTTCACTTGGAGTTGAGTGTTTCCGTGCCACAGCCATTTCGTGTCTCCCTTTCATGATGCAGCATTACATGACACCTCTTTTGAACCAGAAAGGTTTGAGAGAAGCAGGATCTTCCATTCTTTATTCAACAAAACCCCACGTTGACATCACTGGAAGCCTTGCACGTTCAAGAAGCAGGGAATCAGGCTCTGTTTGGGAAGAGTAAAAAAGAATTAATTGTTTCCTTTTTCAGAGTCAGCGTCAACCAAAAGAATAATTCTGGCAGTGGTGTGGTGGTGGTGACAGACAGATGTAGTATCTGCTCTTTTCTCTGAGGCAAATACAAGCTGATGACTTGCAGAATCAGAGCAGCCTGTTATGGCGAATGGTGTATGACAAATCCCTGATGAACAAAGCACATATTATTAGAAAACATTATGGAAAGTTCTACTGCTTGTGTGCAGCACTGGCTTTTTATAGCCCTAATTATAATTGAGGTGGCAATATAATCTCTGCCCGTACACCCTGGGCTCTGAGCTTGTCCTGATCTCTCACTTCAAGGCGGTTCAGATTGGCCAGTACTTTGATGTGAACCAGTGATAAAGCTAATCTCCTAAGGAAAGCTGGTATCCAAGATACCCTAAAGGTGTTATAGGGTAATTGACAGGGTACATTTATGTTTACTAGATGCCTTCTAAAATTGGCAAGAGGTTGGGTCATAATAGGGGTAAGCTCTTACTCTTTTACTACTGCAGCACAGATGGGAGCTACTCAGTTCACTATTTTTGTAATAAGTATTAGACCTTATGTCACTGCTATTAAACACTAGGCATTATTCTATTTCTTATGCTAAAAATGGGTTCATTTTGTGCATTAAGATTTGTTGTTGTTGTTCCTTTACTGATGGCTTTTTATCTAAGGGCAATATAGCAAAGGATGTGTCTGTCTACATTTCTAAGGGCTATAATTATTTTCTGTTTGATGTACTGCAGGACTTAAAAGGATTAATTTGGACATTTGAGGTAGGACTGAAAATAATGCGGACAAAATATGAGGAAAAATAAGGTACTAATGAAAAGAAGATCAAGGAAACAATGCCCAGCGTCAAAGCAGCTGACAACGTTGTGTTTTCCTTTTGAAAGGTAGAACTTGATTTGTGTCTCTGCTCTACCCCTTCCATTCCAGGAGACCAACAGGGATCCTTTGCCTCAGCATGGGGTGTTGCAGATTTAAACAGTTTCTACAGTCCCTATCTGGCAATCCTGTTAGATGGAATTTCCCGGTACACAGTGCCCATCATTTAGATGGAAGAAGTTGAAAAAATTGGATGCAAAAGAGTTCTTGACCCTGAGCGATTAGAAAACAAATGAAATAAATAGTTGGATATTTGAGTGAAGCTAATTAAAATTCAGTAGAAATTATCCTGGCGTGCAGAAACAATTTGGAAAATGAAAAGCGTTTTTTTGTGTCCTACGTTCACACAATGGATGGCAGAAAAAGGAAGACAGGATTAATATCTGGCAGCTCTTGAGCCCATTTCAGTACTAAATTCCAGAACATGAAATACATCATGAATTCACATGACAGGAGGAAGAATTTTGCATTACAGATAAATATCAAAACACAAATATAAAAATGTAATATTTATGTATGTAGTATATAAATATTAAAATCCATATAAAAGGTGAGAAAGTCAGCTTGAGCTGCAATGGCTTGTGCCATTCCAGTCCCATCTCGTCTATATTTCAGCCAAGAGCCTACACAGTTGGGAAGTCATTAAGGATTTGCAGATATGTAAGCAAATAAGGGAAAGTGAACCTTCAAGACGTCTTGACTTCTGGATTTTCCCATATGAAAATGGTGTTTACACACCTGTAGTACTTCTAGATGGTAGCAGAGTCAGAAGGCAGTTTTTCCCAACATCAAGTGAGGCAGACGCTTTGAGAAAAGTGTGTACAACAAATGGCACAAATTCACTATTTTTGGACTTCAGAGGACAATGAAGGACACTGAGCCCACCTCTTCACTGAGAAGGACAGGTCAGGGATCAGTCACTGTTGGCTGAGAGTGCTGTCACATGCTGCGACCACAACCACCCCGATGCCAACGCTGGTGATGCAGCACTGAAGACTTGCAGGCCCATAGCACAGTAGAGCAGAGACTCCTGGGTAAAACTCAGGCTGGCACAGTAAATAGTTTTGGCTTATACACACATCAGAAAATCCATATTTAGAAAACCTAGATGGAAATAATTACTACATCCGAGTCGGGAGGAAGGAACAGTCTGTACCTCAGAGCCATTCTCACAGCACAGAGCTGGAGCAGGGTATTGCATTGCTCTCTGCTAAGAAAAAAGACCGGGCTAGAAGGAAGGTGCTGGATGAAGGGGAGCTCCTGCAGCATCCCCCAAACATGCAGGAGCAAGGAGGGGGAAACGGCACCCAACGAGCAGCCCGGCAGAGAAGAGCAGCAAGAAAGCTACAGGAACAGTCTGATTACTCTGAGACAGGGAGATATATTTTGTTGAATAAAACTTATTCAAAATCTGAAAACAAAAAGGCATTGCACTTTAGGTAAGAACCATACATAAAAGCCTTTTGTTGTTTCATCCCTTTTGGCTGAATAAACAATGCCTGGCTTTGAAGAAGCTATTTCTGTGTCATTTTAATCAGCTGCTAGTCACAGACTCTCAGTGGAAAAAGGCTTCCCAGTACCAAATGTAGTTAGGCCCTTTAGATTTATCCTAATTGGGGAAATAAAGGGGCTGCATTATGGGATTATTCCCTCAAGAAAAATAAAAAAAAGGCAAGCCTGCCACTTGGGGGTGTAGTCATGCTGGGCTGCCACAGCAGCTAAAGTGCAGCTTGCCTTGTAATTATGACAGCTGGATTCTTGGTTGTAAAACAGAGATAAGCAGTAAAATTAGCACCGTTGTGGAGAAACGATGCATTAATATCAGAAGCTTTGTTAAGGCTTACTAAATTTCCACTATCTCTGTATGGATACTAAAACAACCCTCGAGGAGAAACAGTATTTTCTTTCCAGACGGTAGTTCTTCGGGGAGATCTCTGGCATGGAGACTGACATGTAAAATCCTAGTTGCTGTAGATGTAATGATGCAATCGTAGAGGATTTTGTGCAGCAAAACGAAGGCATGACAGTAGCCCATGTGAATGCTGCCAGGTGAATTACGCAAGCCACACATAACACTGAAGATAGTGAAAGTTTTGGTGAATGCTACCAGCTACTGCATGTCCAGAGAGATATGTTGGACTAAAGCCCGTGCTAACATATCTTCACTGCTAGTATGGGCTTCATTAGTGTAGAGGAGGTTTTTTTTTTTCTTTATCTGCCCCAACCTGCTGGATAATTTTGCAGAGCCCCACTACTGGTGGCTGAGTGCCACCAGAGAGGCTTGCACCTCTGGGATGGGTGAAGTCAATGCTTGGTGTGCACATCTGTGCCCTGTGTGCAAGCAGAAAACGCTCTGGGATTCTGGGTTTAAAGCCCTCTTTATCAAGGTATGTTATTTCTGGCAATTTCATAGTTTAACCAATGCAAAAAACCTGATCCTTTTAATTCTTTCCGGACAATGCAATGTGTTGAAACTGAAATACTTCCCATGTCAGAGAAAACCGCGATTAATTGCAAGCTTAGATGTAAAACTAGAGCTTTAAGGAACGGCTGTCACCCTGCCACTTACAGGCATTTAATGGTAGACAAAGGGCTTGTAAAATGAAATGCTGGAAACTATTGTGAGATGCCAGCCAAAGTAGCCAACAGATTAGACGACTTAACGGGTCGTTTCCACTCTTAATTTCATCATGTCTCTCCTTCTCATCATGCAACCAGCCCGGACAGTCAGATTGTATCTACAGAAATGCTTCTCAACGGCCTAATGCTGTTAAGTGCATTCTTACTCAGCAATTGCATTAACGTTTAATATAATATTAATACGGGCTCTTTTACTATGAGGGCAAGTAGAAGGGATGCAAATTACAGATATAAAGTATCTGAATAGCCTTTTGACTCTCATTGGGCAATTAGTGCTTATTTCACTCTTGTAGCTGTATATATGTAGGTAGAAAAAAAAAATAATAAATTGTGAGTAGTGGGACCTTCTCGTCCTTCACCTTGGACGACTTCTTAAATTTCACCGCGTCTTGCCTTCTTGCTTTGATTTCCTTTCAGTGACGGGAAGGATGGCGAGCTACCTAAGGAAGGGGTGGAAGAATAGATATTTACATTTCATGCAAGTTGCCTCCGTCTGGAGGTTGGGGAAGGATTTTTAAGCCGGCAGCTGAAGCGGCCAAGTGCAGGGCTCCACGACACCTACAAGACAAAAGTTTGTGGAGGGTGAGCTGCGCCGGCCTGCCTCCCACTCCTCAACAAGAGAGGGCATCTCACCACGGGTCCGACCACCAGACCACGATATACTGAAGGGGGGAAGGGGGTCGCCAAGGGAGCATCCCTGTGCCCAACGGGACCAGGGGGGCACGGAGCCGGCTTTTGAGGTGGGGAGGGGGGGGTGTTGGGGGCAAAACTCCGTCAGAAGCCATCTCCTCACCTCCCTGCTCTCCATCCCTCCCCACCCGGGCGATGTAAGTTCATTTCATCTCACACCAGCGCCGCAACGGCCCGGGGAAGGGGGGTGGGGGGCGGAGCAGGTGCCGGGGTGTGCCGGGCAGCACCGCCCGCCGCCTCCTCCCCCCGAGAAGGAGCAGAAGAAGAAGGAGGAGGAGGAGGAGGAAGAGGAGGAGGCGACGGGACCATGCTGGAGGCGCGGCGGCACCTGGCGGGCGCGCAGAGCGGGCGGGCGGCGGGGCAGCATCCTCGGCGCTGGTAGGGCGGCGGCAAACGGGGACCGGAGCCGGAGAGAGCTGAGCTGAGGAACCGGGAGGGGACCTTCATCGCATCGCATCCCATCCCTTCGCATCCCTTCGCCTCGCCGGGCGGAGGCGCCGCCGCCTCCTCCTCTTCCTCCTCCTCCTCCTCCCATCCTTCGGCAGAGGCGGCGCGGCCGCGGGAGGAGAGGACGATGAGCCGCGCCGTGGTGGCTTGGCTGGTGCTCTGCGGGAGCCTCGCCCGAGGTGAGGGGACGGGGAACATGATGGGGGGGACACACACACCGGGGGAGCCACCGGGAGCGGTGGGGGACGGGGGTCGGTGTCTGCGCCGGAGCGCTCGCAAAGTCGGAGCCGAAGTGCGCGGGGGAGCAGGGAGGCGCGACCGGCGGGAGGCTCTCAGCCGGGTGCCTCCGTCTGGGCTTGCCTTTTATTTTATTTTATTTTTTTTCCCCCTAATTTAAAGAAAAAAAAATACTTATCTCCGCATTTTTAAATAGAACCCGACGAAAGATCCACCCTCAGACATGTTCTGTTTTGAAACTAACGCTTAATTAGAGGGGGAAAGAAATTCCGTGAGAGCTTAAATGTAATCCAGATGAGCGGCTGGGAAGATTTAATAATATCCGCAGAGCTGTCCAGATCTCTTTTCCCTTCCTCTTCC
>NW_015091265.1:2298591-2299264 GCF_001431845.1 Calidris pugnax | reverse complement strand
CCGGTCTTCATTTTAATTTGAAGGCTTGTGAGCTCTGAGCCGGAGATCCAGCTAAACCGCGGAACAGTTTGGAAACACCATTCGGGGGCTTTTAGCATCTCGGCAGCAGTGAACAGCGACCCTTTTCCTGCCTCCCTCTAACTAGGGCATCTCCAGCTGAAACACCAACGGCGCCTTCTCTGTGTATCATGCCCCCTCCCCATGCCCAAGAAAGAGAAATGAAAGAAAAAAAACGAAATCTAACCCTACCCTAGGAAAAAAATAAAAATCCAAACCCAAAAAAACTTTAGAGCTCTTGGAGTGCTCTTCAGTGTTATTTAGAAGATTTATTTAGTGCAGGCTAGGTCGGCTATCCCTCCTCGCATTAAAAAAGTTATCGGAGCTCATCGTCGTGAGGCGGTGGGGTGGGGGGTGGTGGTGTGGGGGGGTGAGTTCCACAGTGATGGCGAAGGGGCTGCCCGTGGGGAAAAGACACCGGTGGGCGGTGGGAGTTCACCTGCTGCCCGTCCCGTCCCGTTCCGGGCACTCTCGGTGTCCCCCCGACCCGACGGAGCGCCGTCGGAGAAGGACCTAAGCCCCCGGTACCGCCGTGGGGGTCCCCTTCGCACCCCCATCACCCCCTCGCCCCACAGCACGAAATCCTCCGTGGGAAGTTGTTGGGGGGGGGGAAGGG